>NW_022631004.1:22380698-22432274 GCF_010015895.1 Lontra canadensis | reverse complement strand
CTAAGGAAAGGCAGGATACCTTCAGAGTACAGTCATAAAGATAAGATGAATAATACATGAAAATATAAAGAGGCATATGAAATTTAAGAACTTTAAATTTAAACTTACAATCAAAATAACAAAATAAAAGAGAAGCAGAATTTAACATTATTGAAAGAAAAGTCAGTTTCTTTAAAGCCTATTTGATGGATAAAAGACCTCAAGGTGAGGCAAGAATCTATCAAAATCCTACAGAACACAGGCAGTAACTCTTCAACATCAGCCACAGCAACTTCTTTCAAGGCACGTCACCAAAGGCAAAGGAAACAAAAGTGAAAATGTACTTTTGGGACTTAATCGAGATCAAAAGCTTCTGCACAGCAAAGGTAACAGTCAACAAAACAAAGAGGCAACTCACGGAATGGGAGAAGATATTCCCAAGTGACACTACAGACAAAGGGCTGATATCCAAGATCTAGAAACAACTCCTCAAACTCAACACACACAAAACAGATAATCATGTCAAAAAATGGGCAGAAGACAGGAACAGACACTTCTCCAAAGAACACATACAAACAAACACATGAAAAAATGTTCATCATCATTAGCCATCAGGGAGATTCAAATAAAAACCACAATGAGATACCACCTTCACCAGTTACCATGGCTAAAATGAACAAGACAGTAAACAACATGTATTGGAGAGGATGTGGAGCAAGGGGAACCCTCTTACATGGCTGGTGGGAATGCAGGTTGGTGCAGCCACTTTGGAAAACAGTGTGGAGATTCCTCAAAAAATTAAAAATAGAGCTTCCCTATGACCCTGCAATTGCACTACTGGATATTTATCCCAAAGATACTGATGTAGTGAAAAGAAGGGCCATCTGTACCCCAATGCTCATAGCAGCAAAGGCCACAGTCACCAAACTGTGGAAAGAACCAAGATGCCCTTCAACAGATGAATGGATAAAGAAGATATGGTCCATATATACAGAGGGGTATTATGCCTCCATCAAAAAGAATGAATACCCAACTTTTATATCAACATGGACAGGACTGGAAGAGATTATGGTGAGTGAAATAAGTCAAGCAGAGAGAGTCAATTATCATATGGTTTCACTTACTTGTAGAGCATAAGGAATAACACAGAGGACATTGGGAGATAGAGAGGAGAAGTGAGTTGGGGGAAATCAGATGGGGAGACAAACCATGAGAGACTGTGGACTCTGAGAAACAAACTGAAGGTTTTGGAGGGGAGGGGGCGGGAGTTGGGTGAGCCTGATGGTGGGTATTCTGGAGGGCACGTATTACATGGAGCACTGGGTGTGGTGCATAAACAACAAGTTTTGGAACACTGAAAAGAAATAAAATAAAATAAAATAAAATAAAATAAAATAAACAAAGCCTATTTGATTCAATCAACTTTAGCTTTGTATTATTTCTTAATTTGCTTTAATCTAGGCATCACTTTGATGAACATGAAATCTTTTTTTTTTTTTAAGATTTATTTATTTATTTATTTGACAGAGTCACAAGTAGGCAGAGAGGCAGGCAGAGAGAGAGGGGGAAGCAGGGTCCCTGTTGAGCAGAGAGCCCGATGCGGGGCTCGATCCCAGGACACTAAGATCGTGACCTGAACCAAAAGCAGAGGCTTTAACCCACTGGGCCACCCAGGCGCCCCGAACATGAAATCTCAAATCTTTATTTAGTCATATTTAGTAATTTCAAGAAAACTAAATATTGTAATAAAAATTTTAAGACATAAAATATTGATTTTTTTTCAAATCGTATATGCCCTTGCCTTACATTGTCTCTACTTCACACACATACACACAAAAAGCATAAATCAAATGTATCAAAATAAATATAAATGAGAATAATATAAGCCCAAAGGAATAACTAATATTATTTATTCAGTTTTTAATAAAATGCATTATGCATATATGAATTATAGAAATCCTTTGGTCATGTTAAAGTTTTCCAGGATTTTAATCATTGCAGAAATAAAATTTAACCTTGAGGACTTGGGGGAGATTATTAGAAATGAGAAAACCTGATAACATGCAACTATTACAAAAAAGAAATGATGGGCATTGTATAAACTCAAAGCAGCTTTAAAAAGCCCAACAATAGAAACTAAGATTATGATTGTAGCTACATTGGAGCATTTATGGTATGGGAATTTTATTATTCAGTCTTTAGAATAATGCATCAAGTGAGGGATTATTTTCATTTATATTTTATCAATTGGGAAATAGGACTGAAAATAGCAAGTAACTATCTCAAAGTACCATTGTTAGGAATTATTAACTTCAGGGTTCACGTATATTTTTTTCAAGCTCTATATAGATCTCTAGAGTCAAGTTCTATGCTATATAACCTAAACAGCAATTGATCAACAATATGGAAACTTACTGACTGAACTATGGCTTGTTTCTCATGTGACATTTTACAATTATTTGATTCTTTCATAAAGTTGATTGTAAAGTATTGGGTGATACATTGACATATCCACAGAAAGGACAATGTATTACCACTACAACTTCTCAGGTACAACCTGAATTAAGGTATACTGTTTTTTTTTTTTTTCCTTGAGATGATTAAGTGATGTTGTTTGGCAAATGGTTAATAACCAGTTCTCTAAACTTTTTGTTTTTCTTTAAATGTCCTCATTTGTAGTATTTGCTGATTTCCCTGGTACAAACACTCCCACAATGGCTGATTGTTCAAATTACCAAATTACATCATTAAACTCAGACTTGGGAAGCCAGTGTGCAACAGTTTTACCACACACTAAAACATTATCCCTCTGGTGATTATCATTTTGAAGCAACTTTACTTGTTAGTAATTGGTATTTGGTACCATAGAGCTTCCAGACAACAAGAAGTCACTAATAATGGAGAATATTCCTTAAAAATTGATGCTGACCATACAGGTGCTGACCATATTTACAAAGCATTCTAATAAAAATGCTCTGATTAAAATCTCAGTGCCAATTGTTCTAAAGATTTTGTCATCTTAACATATTTGAGAGGGAGTTGTGTGGGTTTGAAAATAATGTAAATGTGCACTCAAATGCAGAGTTTAGTCCCAGATATTGTATGTTGGATTATTCCAATTATTTTTGCAAACAGCAAGATAAAATATCCATCATAATCATTACTGGATATCATTGGGAAAGTGATCTTCCTAAATCTAGTATTCCTGCTACAAAAATTTGGTTCAGTGGTAATCTCCATTGCACACTATAATATATTAAAAGCATTTCACAGTGATTGGGAAATTGCAAATCACAAAAATAACAACAATAGATATGTTTTCAAAGTGAGATATATTCTTACCAGTCTATCAATATGATATCTAATGTTTAAAATTTTCCATATTGTTATTCATGCTATATAAGTCAAAACCAAACTGGTTCACAAGAGAAGTTCTAGGAAAGCAATAGAGCTTATTAAATACAAAGCAAGTCCTATACAGACAAGGTTTTAAGATTCTGGGGAAAACTTATATAGCAGAAGTATCACTGGAAATCTTTATAAGTTATACTCTGTTTTCATCTGTTTTAATTAAAATTATAAATCTCACATTTTCATGATTCTTAGAAGCCTAAAAATATGCTTACTAAGCCAGGCTGTATAACTAGGTTTTGTTACAATTTACACTATAGCTGTAATAATGTAATCAAAACCTTTTTAAGATTGCCTAAATTTTAGTCAGACCAAATTTGGTTTTGCAAATGATGCTAAGATATATAGGAGTATATATTAAAGCTTATTATAATTGTATTTGAGAACAGTAGCTGATTTTGTAACTTTAATGTGAATAGCATAGCAAAGTAAAAAATAATTACTACTAGAAAACATTCAACTGATTATATTTAGATATCCAAGTTTCTACTACTATTTTAAGATATATAGACTATTTCTAAAATTAAATCTAAACCTGGATGAGATTGCTTATAGTTCTATTGTGCTTTGTTAGCTATAGCAATCACATCAATAATGCTTCCTTGAAATAACAATTTACAAGAAAATGGAATTTTTACTAACTTATTGCTTTGAATATCTTAATGTTTCCAAATGTCTAGTACCTCATTCCATTTAATTATGCTTTGCACAGTTATTCTCTAGGTCATTCTTTCACACAGATTTTAGATAAGAAGCAAGTGTGTGAATCTTTTTTAAAAGAAAAATTTTTGGATATGCCTTTTCAAGTTTTCATAGCAGTTATTAAAATTTTCAAACTCCAGGTCAGGTAGCCAAATAAACACAATTTTGGCTTCATTTCTCTACTTTTAGTTTCACTGAAAAAAAATTTACAAAAGTAGGAAATATTACTGCTTTTCTCAAAGGAAAAATGGGACACAACTACAACTCAGTAACTATAAAAACTCACCTGAGTATTAGTGTGCAATTTAAATGATAAAAAGCCATGAGCTTCCAGAATAAACAATTTGACTATATGGTACTGAAGATAATGCATCCTCTAAAAGCCTGCAGACCACACCAGCTGCCTTCTTTCTACCAGAACATACACAAATACACCATACACCACACATCACACATGTACAGCTTGTCCAACTCAAACATAATAATCACAAAGGAATGCATACCTGGTCTGGGATCAAAAAATTGCAAAAGAAAAAAGAGAAAAAGAAACACAAGTGAAAGTTAAGTGAAGAAAATATCTTAAAAGTAATTAATCAATAAAATGTAAGACTATCTTAGAAAAAAAATACAGTTTATTAATAGTATCAAAGAAAACTGCAGATACTCTGACTTCTCTATTCTTTTAAAGATTTTATGTATTTATTTGACAAATAGAGATCACAAGTAGGTAGATAGGCAGGCAGAAAGAGAGGGGAAAGCAGGCTCCCCACTGAGCAGAGAGCCTGATGCAGGACTCGATCCCAGAACCCTGGGATCATCACCTGAGCCGTAGGCAGAGGCTTTAACCCACTGAGCCACCCAGGCACCCTGACATCCCTATTAACAATAAAGAAACAAAAGGTACAAAAGTGAATTACAATGGTTCAGAGAAGAAATTATGATACAGCAAATAAAGATTAAAGGAGTTTTTCTCAGGATAAATGAAATAAACATAAAAGATTACAGAGGAGAAAAATATTTTAAATGAAATATTAGTAAACATGGGGCGCCTGGGTGGCTCAGAGGTTAAAGCCTCTGCCTTCGGCTCAGGTCATGATCCCAGGGTCCTGGGATCGAGCCCCGCATCGGGCTCTCTGCTCCGTGGGGAGCCTGCTTCCCTTCCTCTCTCTCTCTGCCTGCCTTCCTGCCTACTTGTGATCTCTCCCTCTGTCAAATAAATAAATAAAATCTTTAAAAAAAAAAAAAAAAAGAAAGAAATATTAGTAAACATAACTGAAAACAGGGGCATTATAGCCAAAGTTGAAAATCTCTAGGAAACAAAATGGAAATAAAAATAATTTGTTAAAAGATGATCAATAAAGAAGACAGAAAAATATGCACATGTGCTGGTATTCTTAAACAAATGTTCTAAACAAAACAGCAGGGAAGTAAATTATACTATGATAAATACAGGTATATTTCCTGAGATAAATGGAAAAATTATAGTTGTGGGTTGATTTAAAAAATGATCAACTTCTTGGCATAAAAATAGACACATAGATAAACCCAAAACAGAATAGAGAACCCAAGAATAAATGCATACATATATGGCCAATTAATTTATGACAAAGGAGCCAAGAATATACACTGGAAAAAGGATAAATGCTTTTGAGGAAACTGAACAGCCACACATAAAAATATGAAACTGGGCCACTATCTTATAACATATACAAAAATTAGCTCAAAATGAATCAAGTACTTTAATATAAGAGAAACCAGAAAAATCCTATAAGAAAACATAAGCAGTGAACTCCTGACATTGGTCTTGGCAATAAACTTTTGGGATTTGGCATCAAAAACAAAAATAAGTGAGACCACATCAAACAAGAATGCTTCTGCACAGCAAAGGAAATCATTGATAAAATGAAAAGGCAACCTACTGAATGGGAAAAAGTATTTGCAAATATTATATCTGATAAGGGATTAATATCCAAAATGTATAAAGAACCCATACAACTTCACTTTAACTTAACTTTAACTTAAAAAAAAAAAACAAACACACTTCAATTAAAAAAAATGGCAGCAAATATGAGACACAAAAACATAGAAATGGTCAATAGGTACAGGAAAAGATGCTCAACATTACTAATTATCAGGCGAATCAAAATCCCAATGAGATATCACCTTATACTTGTTAGAATGACTCATCAAAAAGACATGAAATAACAAGCATTAAAATGTGAAGAAAAAGAGTTCCCTGGGCACTGTTGACAGAAATGTAAATTGGTGCAGTTACTATGGAAAACAGTATGAAGACACCTCAAAAAAAATGAAAAATAGGACTATCACATGATCCAGCAATCTCACTTGAAGGTATTTATCTGAAGAAAACCAAAACACCAACTCGAAAAGATATATACCCCCCCGTTGTTTATTGCAGCATTGTTTTACAATAGTTAAGATACAGAAGCAACCTAAGTGTCTATCAAAGGGTAAATGAATAAAGAAAATAGAACAAGGTAATATTTTTCAGCCATAAAAAAAGAATGAAAACTTGCCATTATCATATGGAATTTTAGGGGATCCAGAAGAGAAAAAAATTTTTTTTTAAATAATCAATTTCAAAGCTCAAACTGATGATATTGCTGAATTCCATGGCTAAAGAATGTCCTTTGGACATCTAAACACAAAAAAGCAAATAATCTATGAATGTTGGAGCCAAATGTCTTCATTTGGTTTCAGTGTCTTCATTTGGCTTCATTTGGCTTCAATGTCTTCATTGCATGGAGCAATGTATGTGAAAAATAAAATTATTGTCTAAGTATCCTTCAGTATGAAGGTAACGGACTAACATTCTCAACACATAAGATGTCAGGGAATATGGAGCAAAACCAACAGCTTGAATAAAACTATTTGATAGTGAAAGGCAGACAACTATGAGTTGAATGAAACTCTATGTTCTAGAAATGCGCAAAAGTTAAGCAAATAATAAACATTAAACTGCCTTCAACATGGAACTAAGGCTCATTGACAGAGGGGACTTATAGTAACAGAATATTACATTTGAAATTTGATATGGTAAAATTTATAATTTAACTAAAAAAGACAAAAAGATATAAATAAAATGATGTGGGAGCATACGTAGTTGTGTTTTTGCTTATTTTCTCATGTAATAAAGAATGGAGCCAGAATAAACCTAAAATGGAAAAATGTAGTTAAAAAGAAACATAACTTGCAACACTTAACATCTCCAACTCCACCAAATATGCATGTATGGGTGTGCACTAGTGTATGCACACATACATGTGCACACACAAGCTTGCACACACATTGATTTTCAGTGGTTATATCTTTGTGGTAGAGAAACATTAAATGAAACTTAGCAATTCCTTCATCCTTGATTATTATTTAAGTTATATTCAAGTAAAACTTAACATTTTCTTTGTTTGTAGCACATAAATAATAATACCATGCATTAAATTTAAAAAGGATGAGATGGTATCAATCATAACAATATTGATAGAATATTATGTTAAATGAAATAAATCAGAGTGACAAATATGAGATTTTACTCATATGAGAATCAAAAAATTAATAAACAAACAAAAAGCAGAATCAGACCTGTAAATACAAAAACAAACTGATGATTACCAGACTGGGAGGTTCTAGGGCAACATGGGTGAAGAAGAAGAGGATTTACAGGCTTCCAGTTAAGGAAAAATAAGTCATGGGGATAAAAGGCACAGCATAAGGAATATAGTCAGGAGTGCATAGGTGGTTCAGTTGGTTAAGGGACTGCCTTCAGCTCAGGTCATGATCCTGGAGTCCAGGGATCAAGTCCTGCATCAGGCTCCCTGCTCATCAGGGAGTCTGCTTCTCCCTCTGACCCTCTCCCCTGTCATTCTCTCTCTCCATAAGGTAAATAAATAAAATCTTAAAAAAAAAAACAAAAAAAGGAACATAGTCAATGATATTACAATGGCATTATATGGTAACAGATGACAGCTACACTAAGGTGAGTATAGCATAATATAAAAACTGGTCAAATAACATCTGAAATTAAAATGTAACCTTGTGTGCCAATTAATCTCAAATAAAAAGCAAGGGAAATCATCAACAAAACAAGAGGACAACCTACTGAATGGGAGAAGATATTTGCAAATGATATATCCAATAATGAGTTAATATCCAAAATATATAAAGAACTTATACAACTCAATATCAAAACAAACAAACAAACAAACAAACCAAAAGCCCACAAATAATCCAATTTTAAGAGGGGCTAAGTAAAATAAGTTAGTAAAGGAAGAAAAATACCGTATGATTTCACAAATATGTGGAATTAAGAAACAAAACAAACAAGCAAAGGAAAAAAGAGAAAGAGACAAACCAAGAAATAGAGTCTTCATTATAGAGAACAAACTGATGATTACCAGAAGGGAAGTGGCTCAGAGGATGTTGATGAAGGAGAATGGCTAAAATAAAAAACACAAGAAATAATGAGTGTTGGTGAGGATGTGGAGTAAAAGGAACACTCATGCACTATTGGTGGGAATGTAAATTAGTGCAGCCGTTGTGGAAAGCAGTATGGAGGTTCCCAAAAATTTAAAAATAAAAATACCATATGATTTAGTAACTCTACTAGTGGGTATTTACCACTTATCGATTTGAAAATACATATACACCCCTATGTTTATTGCAGCATTATTTACAATAGCCAAAATATGGAAACAACCCAAGTGTCCATGTTTGGAATAGTAGCTACCAAATATTAGATATGATTTCTATTGAGAGGAAAAATTTCTTCAATTTACTTGCTTTTTTTCATCTTTTTTTTAAATGTTTATGATGAATATGAATCATTTTCACTTTTAGGAGAAAATGGAACTAGTGTTTGTTTCTTAAAAATTTTTAGTTCTGATGGTTTTATTAATACAAAATATATGTCTTGTTCTCAAATGTATATTGAAACAAATCAAATAATCAAAGATAAAAATTGATTTTTATCAAAACAAAAATATTGCTTATTATTTTTCTGAGCTACAAAGAAAAGTTACTTAATTCCTACCTATGTCCTAGAGCACAGATCTTGATTTTTAACTCGTGATTTTTCCAGATTTTTATCATGTAAAAATACACACAACATAAAACTTGACATTTAAATCATCTTTACATATACAGTTCAGTGGCATTAAGGACACTCATAACATTGTACAACTTCAGAATTTTCCCTCCTCCCAAAATGAAGTTTTGTACCCATTATACAATAAACTCCATTTCAGTTCTCCTTTCAGCCTCTGGTAACCACTATTCAATTTTCTGTTTCTATGTATTTTACTGTTCTAGAAAGCTAATATAAGTGAAATCATACAATATTCATCCTTTTTTCTGACTTATATCACTTAGCATAATGTCTTCAAAGTTTATCCACGTTGTAGCATATACTGGAATTTTATTTCATTTTGAGGTTGAATAATATTCCACTGTATGTATAAACTACATTTCTTTCATATATTGGTGTACAAATATCTATTCAAGTCCCTATTTTTAATTCTTTTGTGTATATAGTTAGAAGTGAATTTCTGCATCATATAATAATCATAAATGTATTTTTTTTCAGGAACTACTATACCATTTTTCACAAAAAATGCAGCTTTTGCATTCCAACAGCAATGCACAAAGTTTCTAATTACCCCATATCTTTCTCAACACTTAACTATTTTCTGTCTTATTGATAATAGCCTTATAATGGACAGAGTGCTATCTCATTGTGTTTTGATTTGCATTTCCCTAATGATTTGTGATTTTGAGCACTGCCTCAGGTACTTACTGGCCATTTACATATTTTCTTCGGAAAAAATGTTTATTCAAGTTCTTTGCCCACCTTTTTTAAGTTTTTTGTTTTTGTCTTTTTGTTTTTTTAATTGGGGGTGTTTTTTTCCTAGATTTCTATAAGATTTATTTGTGTGGAAAGCTTTAAAATTTCATTTTACTACAAATTATACATTATTACATAAACCAAATGGGTGAGAAATTCAGTAGCAGAAATTCACAAAATCCTCAAACAAAAGGTCACATCTCATAACTTTATAGTTTTGTACCCTAAGAATAAATTGCTTAATTACCTCATTTTTATAAATAAGGTTTTGGGGAAAAAAAAAGGAATTTAATTCCATTTTTATTCTTAGATAGCCATAAGACACATTTTAAATTTAGGTCCAAATTTAAAATGTGTCTTATGGCTATCTAAGAATAAAAATGGAATTAAATTCTTAGCACCTGTTAAGTCAGTTCTCAAAAGTAAATGATTTTTTCACTAATATGTGGAATTTAAGTAACAAAACAAAGAAAAAATAAAGAGACAAACCAAAAAACACAATTAAATAAAGAAAAAAAAATGGATACCAGAGGTCAGGTGATTGGGGGATGGGTGAAATAGGTAAAGAAGATTAAGAGTACACTTATCTTGAGCATCAGGTAATGTATAGAATTGTTGAATTACTATATTGTACACATGAAACCAATATAACAGTGTATGTTAGCTGTACTGGAATTAATTTTTTTAAGTATAAAATTTTAAATATCAAGGGTGCTAATTCATCTTTAATTTTTTCTGAAATTATAGATATAATATGATGTTATCTCTCCTGTATTTGCTTTTAAGAACCTAATTAATATTTGTCTTTTGTCTTCAAATAATCTTACATTCCAACAACTGATTTTAAATTAGTGTATTAGAATAAAGACACAGATAATATATAAGTCATGTTGAGCAAGGCAATTTTATTCATCTTCGTATAAAAAGACTTTAAGGAAAAAAATCCATTTTACATTGGTTTTTGGTTAAGTGGGACAGATACTTTATAGTATCATAAAGACATTAATTATTCTTCTGAAGTGATAGTTCATAGGTAATATATATGCATGTACATATATATACACACAAATATACCACCTATATATGTGTGTGTATATGCTCAATTATATTTTTGTTATATAATGTACAAGATATATAAATGTGTGTATACAGGATCTCCCATTTAGTAACTCAATCTTCTTTAAGTCGCTTTTATCAACAACTGGGAGGATACCTTGAATCTTTTCCTTTCAAACTTTGTAATTATTTGTACAGGTTTGATGTACCAGAGACTTAACATATTTGGAGGAAATGAAACTAAAGGAGGGGGAGTCTGAACTGTGGCCTGAAATGAACAGCAGGGCACAGATCACTCAAGATACATGTTAAGTTTGTAAGCAGTGGCTGGGGATAGCATGGACCCTACCACCCAAACTCAAATTTACTTGTACATTGACCTTGACTTGGGACAAATATCTCTCTTTATTGAGAAAAAGATATCACTTGAGAGGTTGCAATAGTGGGAACTCCTGATTTATCAGCAGTTAAAAAATAAGCATCATTACTTTAGTATTAAACTATGCTTTCTGACTCAAAAGCAACCTTAGTGTAGTGGCTAAGTCTGCAGGATCTTCCTTTGGTGGAACCAGATTACTTGGGTGGGAATCCTCGATCCACCATTTACTAATTGTGCCATTTTACACAAGACACCTGAACTCTCTGTGACTCAGTTTCCTCACTTGTAATGGGAATAGTAAGAATACTTGAAGACTAACCATAGTGATATTTATAAGGTACTCAGGATGGCATCTGGCACGTGGTATATGTCATGGATCCTGTCCATTTAATAAAAATCAACATTAAAATTACAGAAAATGGTATTTTTTTCTTTTTAGATCAAAATTATAAGGTTTTAACAGTAATTTTTCTCATGTCTCACACAACAGCACATAAATAACTAGATAAACCCCTGCCTTGTGGTAACACCCTTTTAAAAGGCCATCTGGCAATCTTGTCATTGTTGTTGTTTGTTCTCACTTTTCTAACTTGTTGGCATGGAATGAAAAATTAAATTAGAAAGAGACAAAAATGGAAATAATATTTCAGACTAAAAATTTCCTAATGTATTGAAATAAGCTGATGATTACTGAAAATATATTTAGTGGCTCAGTTGCTGTTTGTATTTTGCAAAGAAATCTTAATTCTATATTAGAGTGTTGTAGGACAAATTATGTCCACATCCAAAGATGTCCAAGTCCTAATTCTCCCTGAGAATATGTTACCTTACATGATAAAAGGAACTTTGCAGGTGTGAGTAAATGAGGTTGTTAAAACAAGAAGGTTATCCTAGATTATCTGGGTGTGTCCAATATAATCACAAGGATAAATGCCATCTGTGGAAATAAAATATTTTTGACCAGCTATTTGTAATTATTTGAGATGTACTGTCACGGAAAAGATTCTAAGTTAAAAATAATTGTAGGAAATGACAACATGAGAAAAAGCAAGTATCTTCAAGGTGTTTTGTTCTTGTTGACCATTAAGGCTAACAGTCATCTTATATCAACGTGTAAGCAACAATAACCCATTAATTCTATCTAAATACCATATTCTTTTTAAGAGGAGACAAACCATAGAGATTCTAATCTCAGGAAACACTGAGGGTTGCTGGGGGGTGGCGGGGAGGGATAGGGTGGCTGGGTTATGGACATTGGGGAGGGTATGTGCTATGGTGAGTATTGTGAATTGTGTAAAACTGATGATTCACAGACCTATACCTTGAAGCAAATAATACATTATAGGTTTATAAAAAAATAATAATATGCTGAGTGAAATAAGTCAAGCAGAAAGAGTCAATTATCATATGGTTTCACTTACTTGGGGAGCATAAGGAATAACAAGGAGGACATTGGGAAAAGGAAAGGAAAAGTGAATTGGGGGAAATTGGAGGGGGATATGAACCATGAGAGACTGTGGACTCTGAGAAAAAAGCTGAGGGTTTTGGAGGGGAGAGGGGGGTTGGGTGAGCCTGGCGGTGGATTATTAAGGAAGGCACGTATTGCAGGGAGCACTGGGTGTGGTGCATAAACAAAGAATCTTGGAACACTGAAAAAATAAAGTAAAATTTAAAAAATAATAATAATGAAGAAAGAAAAAAAAGAAATTCATTATAGTTCTGGGCTTCTATATTCAATGAAATTATAATGTATAGTTTTTAATTTATAGGTTTAATCTCAAAGTAAAAAATAAAGCAACTGTCATTATTTTTCAGGATTGCCAATAATGTAATAAATATCTCATTTATTACATATCACATAACTACACAAACTTCTAAAATATTGACTTATTTCATAATATTATCAATTACCCAGTCATTATTAACATTTCCTTCATTATCGCTTTTTAAAAGTTAGTTTGTTCAAATGAGTATCCACAATCCATTTACTGAGTTTGTTTGATAGGTTTCTTAGATCTTTTTATTCTACATCTTCTTTTATTTTCTTTTCACCATTACTTGTGGAAGAAACCAGTACATTTTTCCTGTATGATATTCACCATCTATTTGACTGACTGGATCCTTATTGTTTGTATAATATATCTATCCCCCAATAAACTGGTATTTAGATGAAGAGGTTTGATGGGATTTAGGTTTCATTTTGCCCGAGAATATGTACTTGCATCATGTCAGAAGGTACATGATGTAAAGCTGTAGCTCTTTTTGGGTGGTAAGATACATTGGTGGGTTCAGGTGCTTTGGTTTATTTATTATAAAAATCCCCAGCTTTTCACCTGTAATCTAGACCTATTATTTTATTCAGGGAACTTTAAGTTCTAATTATACCATTTCTTCTTCATTTATTGGCAAAATTTTTCTATTAAAAAAAAGGAGATTCTCCCGACTTTTTGTTGCCCAAGATCCACTTCACATAGAAAAGTCAGGAGAAGTTCATAGTTAGTTCCTTTATAGCATTGTCCTATATTTGGTGAATGGGAGCCTCTTTAAGTTATTTTTTATTCCCTTTTAAGATGAATTAAATATGCTTTCAGAGAATCCTTGAATAGTATCAAGAAGATCATCCTAGATTAATAATATCTGAATATTTCTGAATTTATTCTGAAATATTATCTGAATAATTCATTAAGTCTCATTTGTATATAGCTTGCTCCACATCTGTTATCTGCCACCTAACGAACACTGGTTTCTTTGAATGAATAATGGTCATTAGAAACACAATATAAACATTTGGAGTGATCATTACTAATGAATTATCGTTGATTCTGGATCTCCACATGGGAGAGTAGAAGTAAGAAATATATACACATGCATATATATTTTTTACCTATGTCCATATATAATTTCAACATACATGTTTTTTTTTTTAATTTTTTTTTTCCTTTTTTTTTTTTTTTTTTTTTTTAGAGTTGAGGGAGGGTGTGTGTGAGTGGGAAGTTAGTGGGGGGGATGGACAGAGGGAAAGGGAGAGAGAAAGAATCTTAAGAAAGCTCCATGCCCGATGCAGGGCTCAATCTCACAAACCTGAGATATAACCTGAGCCCAAAATAAGAGTCAGATGCTTAACCAACTGAGCCACCCAGGTGCCCCTAACTTTATTTTTTAGTATAAACACATGAATTCATACTTATATGGCCAATTCCAATTTAAGATTACATTATTTTATCTACTACAGAGTTTAAACTAATATAATTTATTATTTATACTTTCTCTTAAAGTAAATCTTGTTGATAATGATATTAATACAATTACTTGCTTTTTCTCAAACTCAAATACATGTATATATATTTATATGTATATGTATAAATATGACTAAGAAGTGTATATTCACATACAGATTAATATATCTAACATAGAATAACATCAATATTATTACTAAAACATGGTTATAAAAAATGTTTAAGTCTTTCTCACACTTCATTTTGTTGTTAGCTTATATCCCACTAGGGATGTGCAGTCAAATTACTCAGCTTTAAAATATCTTGGGGGCACCTGGGTGGCTCAGTGGGTTGAAGCCTCTGCCTTCGGCTTGGGTCATGATCCCAGGGTCCTGGGATTGAGCTCCGCATCGGGCTCTCTGCTCAGTGGGAGCCTGCTTCCTCCTCTCTCTTTCTCCCTGCCTCTCTGCCTACTTGTGATCTCTGCCTGTCAAATAAATAAATAAAATTTAAAAATATATATATATATCTTGGAACAATTACTCTCTGTGTGGTTAAGCTATTAACTCAATACCCAATTAAGTGCATTTGTTTTAGTTTGCTTGGTTTTTAGAAATCCCTTTTTTTAGTGTCGATTCTATTTTGTTTTGTAATCGTAAAAACATTTACTCTTTCAATGTCAAATAAAAAAATGTAGATTTAAAGATGTTGACTTACCATATTTGTTCCCCCACCTGATTCCTTCTGTGTATATAACCTCATTTAAGTTTTCATCTTATCCACTGCATTTCTTTTTCTTGGAACACTATCCTCCTATTACTTGCCATATCTCTTCATATGGTCGTCTGTCTTTGTATTCTTTTTATAAAATTTTTATACATAAGGAACAACACTTATCTATGATGTAAGTTGCAATTATCATTTATCTTTCAATTTATCTTTTTTATACCGCTTATGAAATGATTTTGCCATCTAAAAATTGTAATTTTGGTGGGGGGTGAGGTTTTTCTATTACCTCTCTGACTCTGCCTCCCTATTTTTATTTTAGTTCTGTGAAACTCATCACTTATTTTTTCAGGATTTTGAGTCATAAGAACATTTCCTACACTCCCAGTGTATCGAAGAATTCACAATCTTTCCATCTGTTGTTAGATAGAATCATTTTATTCTATTATGTCTGATACACTTGGATTTTATGCTTGGAAGGTATTTGATGTAATCAATTTTGCCACCAAGTGACTGTTTCTTTCCCTTGATGATCTGAATCAGAACCAAGGCTCTTTCTTGGTGTACACAGATGCCAAGTCTCAAATTTAATATCAACAGTTGCTAAAAATATATTTGCAGAGAGGCACTAAATGCTACCACTGTGGCTTTCTTACTCATGTGCCTATTGTGCAGTATTGGAACAGCTGAAAATAGTTAGATACTAGATGAGTATCTCCTCTGTAGTGAACTCTCTGGTGGAAATCCACAAAAGGTACAAATCCTGGGCACTCTGTGCCCACATAGCTCATCCCTAAAATTTTCTGTCTCTAATCTCCTAATCTATATCAGTGAGCAACCATTTACCACTAACCAGGAGTATGTGTATATTCTTATTTTAGACCATATCTCCTTCTGTACAACACAGATGCCATGTGTCCTATTTAAAATTATACCTACTTGGAGGACTTATTCCTTCATTATTTCCCTTTGCAGTTAACCCTAAGTGGAACTTTAATCTATCTTCAGTATTTTTTAGTCCTGCCATTATATCAAGTTGAAACATCTTTAACCTATAAGCCTGGTCCAAGTTTTATTCTTACTTTATCAGCTGGTCATAAACCAGGTTCATGAAGCCATTAGACCATGAGCTAAGAGAGAATAGTCAGTCCAAAAGTGAGAGGTGATACAAGTTTCTGCCTAACTACTTACATAAATTAATCATGACCCCAAATATAAATTGGTTGGTATGATCTCCAAATGTAAATTCCATTGTGTGATATACTGTTACTATACTTATCTGACTGTATGACTTGGTATATCTGATAGTTCTGAGCTTATGAGAGCTGAATGTTTTTTAAGGTTGTGCTAACATAATTTGAAAATTAGTGGTTATTTAAAATTTATTACCAAATTCAAAATAAAAATAAAATTTAAAACTTTACTATTGTTTATCATATTTATCTACTCTGGTTTGCCACTGCAGAAAATTGCAATAAAATATGTGGTTTCTTCCTTTAAGGCATTTTTTTTTCTTTTCATGTATCTGGCAATAAGGTTATTTTTAACTCAAAATATCTGTAATCCCCTGATGGAATGTTGGATGTTGGCAACAGTGATAGCATATTAATCCATCTGTCTAAAATAAACTTCATATAATAAATAAAATTGGTTTCTATAACATTGTTAATGAAATCTATCACTGTAAAATGTATATTTTGTTCTATAAATTTTGACAACTTAGTAAGCAATTGTTTTATGAAATTAAATTGTCATAAGAATTTTTCCATTTTCTAGAAAGCTTAATATCAAGATGACAATTAAATTTGTAGTTTTTTATTTGATGTAGTACTATATTAGCTATATTGGAAAAATATAGATAAAATCCTCTGTGAATACATTTAATTATTCTGAACACTTTCCATCTTGTGCTCATCAGCTTTTCAATATGCTTTTTCCCTCTTGTAAGTTTTCTGCCCATGAGTTTTCTATAAGTAAATGAATAACAATTCTAGAAATCAGCAAGACAATTTTAGCAGATGAAAGCAAAAATCAATCTCTTTCCTTGCTACTTTAAAGATAAGTGAGTGTTTCATTGAGATAAAATGCTAATCTTTTAAGATTTTTATATTCCTATCTTGTGCTATATATTTGAAAAACATTTGTATAGATATAGGCATTTGGTTAATTGCATTATAAAGTTGTGAAAATATACATAAGTCATTTGATAACAACTTAAGGTCAATACTTGGCCTTTGTAAGGATGCTACATATTATAGTTAACCATAGTTAGCAACTTACTTATATAGAGATCTAAGTAGTATAATAATCATTATATAATGATTATATGTAAATAAATAGAGTAGATTATTTAATGGCAGTTTTAGGTGACTTAAGGCAAGTATACGCCATTTGGGAATAATTATGGGATGAATTGTGTCCCCCCACACCCCATTATTGTGTTGAAGTCCTGACCCCCAGTACCTCAGAATATAACTATGTTTGGTTAAGGTCTTCACTCTTTTAATTTCAAATTTTTATTTAAATTCTAGTTAATATATATGGTAAAATTGGTTTCAAATGTAGAATTCAGTGATTCGTCACTTACATACAACACCTAGTGCTCATCACTAGTGTGCTCCTCAGTACCCATCACCCATTTATTTCATCCCCCATCCCTCCATCAACACTCAGTTTGTTTTCTATAGTTAAGAGTCTCTTATGGAGATAGGGTCTTTAAAGAGGTGATTAAGTTAAAATGAAGTCTTTAGGGTGGACCTTAATCCAATCATATCGAGATCCTTATTAGAGCAGAAAATTAGTGTGAGTCTGAGACTCTGCCTTTATTAGAGTCTGAGGGTGAAATGACTAAGGTTTTACAAGTTTACTCTTTTTTGGCAAATTTAAACCATAAGAGTGGGAATTAAGGAACTGGTTGGGAATGAGTCACTGACATGGTCAGTTATCTAGGTTACCCAGGGCTTTCTAAAAGGGGAACTTCATGGGTGGGCTGGTCTGGCTGCTTACTTGGTTTGTTTCCTAGTTCCTGTGACATACAGATGAAAATATGTTTATTTGGAGATGGATGTCTAAGCAATCAACACCTAAATATCAGTCACTGAGACTATAGTAAAGCTGACTTGTAAAATGAGTTTGTATGTGTTTCTTTCTCTTCTATTATTTGGAAGAGTTTGAGAAGGTTTGGTAATAGTTTCTCTTTAAATATTTGGTAGAATTCACCCATGAAGCCATCTGGTCCTAGGCTTTTACTTGTTGGAAGATTTCTTTTTAAGTTTTTATTTAAATTCCAGTTAGTTAACATAGAGTATAATATTAATTTCAGGTGTACAATATAGTGACTCATCTCTTCCATACAATACCCAGGGCTCCTCACAAGTGCCCTCCTTAGTCCCCATTTCCTATTTCACCCACATCTCCCCTCTGGTAACCATTATATTTGTTCTCTATAGTTAAGAGTCAGTTTTTTGGTTTCTCTCTCTCTCTTCCTCTCTCTCATTATTTTCCCTTTGCTCATTTATTTTGTTTCTTAGATTCCACATGAATGAAACCATATGGTATTTGTCTTTCTCTGATCTATTTCACTCAGCATAATACTCTGTTCCTCCATTCATGTAATTGCAAATGGCAAGATTTCATTACATTTTTATGGCTGAGTAACATTCCACTATATATATATCTCCATCAACTGATGAATGGATAAAGAAGTGGTGTGTGTGTGCGTGTGTGTGTGTGTGTGCACGTGTCTTTAACCATTCATCTTTATCCATTCATCATCTGATGGACTGTTGGACTGTTTGGACACCTGGACAGTTTCCATATTGGCTATTATTGATAATGCTGCTATAAACATCAGGGTTCATATAGCCCTTTCAATTAGTATTTTTGCATTCTTTGTAGTACAGGTGCTGGATTACAGAGTAGTTCTATTTTTAACTTTTGGAGGAATCTCCAAACTATTTTCCAGAGTGGCTGTACCAGTTTGCATTCCCACCAAGAGTACAAGAGGGTTCCCTTTTCTCTATACCCTTACCAATAGCTGTTGTTTCTTATTTTTGATTTCAGACATTCTGACAAGTGTGAGGTGAGATCTCATTGTTGGAAGATTTTTGACTACTGATTCAATCTCCTTGCTTATTATTGATTTGTTCAGATTTCCAATATCTTCTTGATTTAGTAGGTGCAAGTTGTGTTTTCTAGGAATTTTTCCATTTCTTCCAAATTATTGAAATTCTGGGTCTATAATTATTCATAGTAGTCTCTTATGAACATTTTTCTTATTTTTATTATTTCACTGGCATCAGTTGTAACCTCATTCATTTCATGTTTTTGTTATTAGTCTTTTCTCTTTTTTTCTAGCCTATACAATGTTTTGCCAATTTTGTTGCTCTTTTCAATGAACTCTTAGTTTCATTGGAAATTTTTGTACTCCATTTATTTATTCTCTCATCTTTATTTTCTTCTGCTAACATTGGGCTTAGTTTTACTTCTTTTCATATTTCCTTAAGGTATAGAGTTAGGCTGTTGATTTCAGATACTGTTTTTTTTTTTTTCAATGTATATGTTTATTGTTATAAACTTCCCTTAGTACTGCTTTTGCTCTGTCCCTCAAATTTTGGTATATTGTTTTTTAAGTTTTATTTATCTCAAAAATTTTTTTATTTCTTCTTTGACATATTGGTTAAGAGTATCCTGTTTAATTTCTATATATCTTTAAATTTTCCATTGTTTTCTGTTTTCATATGAACCATCCTAGAGAATGTTCCATATGCACCTGAATGTGTATTTTGCTGTTGTTGGGTAAAGTGTTCTCTACATGTCAGGTTTGAAATGTTAGTTTCAATTGGTCTATAGAGTTGTTCAAGCCCTCTGTTTCCATGGATCTTCTATCTGGTTTGTCTATTTCTTATTAAGAGGAAAGAACTGAAATTTCCTATTAGAATTTTCTTACTGTCTCAATTCAGCTCCATCAATGTTTGTTTCATTTATTTGTGTGATCTGCTATCATATATATATATATATATATATTTTATAATTTTATATTTTTCTAGTGAGTTTATCATTTTATTATCATATAATGTTCTTTATCTTTTATGACAGCTTTTCACAGACTATTTTGACTTTAAGTTCCATTTTGTATGATACAAGCATGGCCACTCCTGCTATTTTTCATTACCATTTGTATGGACTATCTTTTTCCACCCTTTCACTTTTAGTTTATGTGTGTCCTTAATTCTGAGTGAGTGTCTTAAGTTGGATCTTCTTTTAAATCCATTCATTCTTTGTCTTTTCTTGTTATATCTTTTTATGAGATAGTCTGATCCATTTATATTTAAAATAATTACTGATATGGAAGGACTATTGCTGTTTTGTTCATTATTTTCTGTCTGCCTTACAGCTTTTGTCAAGCCTCTCCTCTCTTAATGCCTTCATTTGTATTTCACAGATTATTTTTTATAGTGACATGATTTGATTCCTTTCTCATTTTTTTCTGTGTATCTTCTATTGGTATTTTCTTAGTGGTTACTGGGGGAATACATAAAACATAACAATCTACAGTTGACCCTCAAACAACATGGTTTTGCACTGCATGACTTATAAGCTTTTTTTTTCCCAATAAATACAGTACAATACTGTAAATGTATTTTCTTTTCCATATGATTTTCTTAACATTTTCTTTTCTCTAACTAACTTTATTGTAAGAATTTGGTATATAATACATAAAGCATATAAAACATGTATTAATCAACTGTTTTTGTTATCAGCAAGACTTCAGTCAACAGTGGGCTATTAGTAGTTAAGTTTGGGTGAAGTTGAAAGTTATATTCAGATATTCAAGTGTGTGGAAGGTCAGTATACCTAATTCTCACATTTTTCAATGGTCAACTGTACTTTAGACTGGTAATTTAAATCATATACTAAAATTCCACTTATTTAAATCTCCTCCTACACATACTTTGTGTTATTAATGTTAAAAATTATGCCTTTTAATATTTTGTATTAAATAGTTTTATATATTACAAATTATACCTTTTAATATTTTGTATTACATAGTTTTACAGATGTAGTTATTTTTGTTAATTTTCTGTGATTTTGTAGCTATTCTAGCCTTTAAATTCTATACCAGAATAAAAAGTGATTTACATACCAACTTAACAGAATTACAGGATTCCATATTTGTCTATATGTTTACTTTTACTAGATAATTTTACATTTTTGTATGTTTTTATATTGTTATATAGTGCCCTTCATTTCAATTTAAAGAAGTCCCTTTAGCATCTAGTGGTCCACATACCTCTTGTGGTGATCAACACCCTCAATTTTTGTTTATCTGGGAAGGTCTTTATTTCTCCTTTATTTTTGAAGGATAGGTTTTCCTAGTTGTCTTTTATTTTCTTTTTTTCTTTCAGTACTTTGAAAGTGCTATCATTCCTCTCCCTTCTAACTTGTAGTGTTTCTGCTGAGAATTTGATAATCTTACTGGAGCTCCCATGTACATGATGAGTCACATTGCTCTTACTGGTTTCAAGATTATATTTTACTTCTGACAGTTTGATTATAATGTTCTCTGTGTAGAACTCTTCAGGTTCATCCTGGTTGGAACTTTTTGAGCTTCTTGAATCTGGATGCCCATTTTATTCCTCAAATTTGGGAAGTTTTTCAAATAGTCATTAGTTTTTCAAATAGTTTCTCTGTCCCTGTCTTCTCAGTGCAGGTTGTTACAATGCAATACCATAGACTATGTGGCTTATAAATAGCAAGTTTATTTCTCACAGTTCTGGAGACTAGAATTCTGATCAGTGTGCCATTATAGTTAGGTTCTGGTGAGAGCCCTCTTCAGGTTATGGATTGTCATCTTTTCATTGTATCTTCACCTGACGAAAAGGGGAGAGAGTTCTCTGTATTCTCTTTTATAAGAGCACAATTCCATTCATAAGGGCTCCACCTTCATGATCTAATCACCTCCCAAAGTCCCATCTCCTAGTACCATCTCTTTTGAGGCTAGAATTTCCACATATGAATTTGATATGACACATTCAGTCCATAACAATGCCATTCTTTATCTCTTGTCCTTCAGAGATTCCCATAATGCTTATATTGGTCCATGAGTCTCTCAGGCTTTCTTCATTTTTCTTCATTATTTTTTCTTATTGTTCTTCTGACTCAAATTACTTGTCTTCCAGTTCATGGACTTTTTTCTTCTGCTTAATGAAGTCTGCTGTTGAACTCCTCTATTCATTTTTTTTTTTTAACTCAGTTATACTAGTCCAGCTGCTTACATTTAGTTGTCTATCTGTTATGTTTTTATAGCTCACTGAACTTTTGCTAAGATGATTTTTAATTCTTTGCCAGGTAATTCATAGTTCTCCTCTTCTATAAGGTTGATTTCTGGAGATTTATTGTATTCCTTTCATTGTGCCATGTTTCTCTGTTTGCTTGCTTGTTTGTTTTGCTCAGCTATGGGTATTTGAAAAAACAACCACTCTCCCTTCTGTAATGGACTGGGTTTGTATGGGAGACCTCCATTAGTCAACCTGGCTAGAGATTCTTAGAGCCCCCAAATCTTTTTGGAGGGTGAATCTTTTCTTCGGATGTACATGCAATGTTCCAATTAGAGTAATTTGTGGATTTCTTTTTCAAAAGCTATTAATCTCTTCTGCAGTACTGCAGTTTCTTTCTTGCTGCCACAGATGCTGAGCTCTTCTTTGTTTTCATGGTGACCAAACATAGAAAGTGTGCTGTTTCCCCATCAGTGCTTTGAGACATGTCAGACAGAAAACAGTCTCTTATATAGTCCCCTCAAAAGCTGGAATGTTGGACATACATTCTCTTCTTTTTCACTTTCTGTTGAGAGTTTAGCTAAGGTACTCTGTGGTACTCCTGCCCAGCATCATTTTTGTTTAGCTAAGTGGTCTGCACAGCCTTACACTGACAATAGCCCTCATGCATATAAGCCTGCAGAGTCACAAGTAAAATGTAATTTCCTGATATGACTCCCCAGGGGCCCTTATGATAAGCAGTCTCCTCCAACCTCTAAGGCCTTCCCTTTGTGTATCTGTAAGATAAGATCCTCAGAGAGCTTACCAAAACCCTACTCCCCATACCATTTTCAATGATTGCTGTACCATCCAGTTACAGTGTACAAGGTTTCTCATGTCTCCACATCCTCACCAACACATTTTATTTATTGTCTTTTTGATAATAGTCATTCTAACAAGTGTGACATGATATTTCATTGTGGTTTTCAATTACATTTACCTGATGATAAGTGATACATCTTTTCACATACCTATTGTCTATCTGTATGTCCTCTTTGGGAAAATGTCTATTCAGATCCTTGACCCAATTTTTAATTAAAGTGTTTGTGTTCTTTACTATTAAGTTGTATGAGTTCTTCATATATTTTGGGTATTCAGCCCTTATCAGATGTGATTTGCAAATATTTCTCTGATTTAGTTGCCTTTTTATTGTTGATGATTTCCTTTGCTGTGCAGATGTTTTTAGTCTGATATAGTCCTACTGGTTTATTTTTGCTTTTGTTGCCTTTGTTTTTGGAGGAAGATCCATAAAAACAACACCAAGGTCATTATTGTCTGTGTTTTCTTCTTGGAGTTTATAGTTTTAGGTCTTACTCTCTTGTCTTTAATCCATTTTGAGTTAATTTCTGTCTATAGCGTAAGATAGTAGTCTAATTATATTCTGTTGTATGTGGCTGTCCGGTTTACACAATATCATTTACTAAAAAGACTATCTTCACTGCATATTCTTGCCTCCTTTGTCATAAATTATTTGACCATTTATATATGGGCTTATTTTTTTTTTAAGATTTTATTTATTCATTTGACAGAGATCACAAGTAGGCAGAGAGGCAGGTGGGGAGGTGGGGAGCAGGCTCCCTGCTCAGCAGAGAGCCCAATGTGGGGCTTGATCCAAGGACCCTGAGATCATGACTTGAGCAGAAGGCAGAGGCTTAATCCACTGAGCCACCCAGGCACCCCTGGGCTTATTTCTGAGCTCTCTACTCTGCCCCACTGAACCATGTATCTGTTTTTATGCCAATACCATACTATTTTGATTACTATACCTTTGTACTATAGTTTGAAATCATAAAGCATAATGCCTCCAGCTTTGTTCTTTTTTCTCAAGATTGCTGTGTAATGTCAAATTTAAATGTAAATATAAGAGTATTTTATAGGTTTATAGGTTTACTTAATTTGCATAATTTACATAATTTTACTTAAATTGCATAATTTGTATTTCATAATCTATATATGTATTTTATTTTATTCTTACCGGAAGAGTAGAAACATTACACAATGTTAACTCAAGTGTCTTTATTTTATTTAATGATATAGAGATATCCACTAACACTAAACCTTTTTCCTACTGATGAGTAAAAACTGAAAGAGAAAGTTATCATAAGTAACCCAATATTTTATTTTCCTTCTATGTTATCATTTTCGGTATAAATCTGGCAGTTTCCATAATATACTTACTTTGCACTCATTTTAAGTTGCACTGAACTGTCAAATATCATGGGTCCACCAAAATTCTGTGCACTTGAGCTATGTGAATGGGGGGACAAGGAATGGCTAAAGACACATTGTGAATGTATTTCCTCTATTAATATATATGCTCCACTGCCTCACTGGATTTCATTTACAAATCATAAGTTCCATGATATAATTATTGTCTTTCATGTACCCCGGTATTCATAGCAGCAATGGCCAGAGTCACCAAACTATGGAAAGAGCCAAGATGCCCTTCAACAGATGAATGGATAAAGAAGACATAGTCCATATATTCAATGGAGTATTATGCCGCCATCAGAAAGGATGAATACCCAACTTTTGTATCAACATGGATGAGACTGGAGGAGATTATGCTGAGTGAAATAAGTCAAGCAGAGAGAATCAAGAATCATATGGTTTCTCTTACTTGTGGAGCATAAGGAATAACACGGAGGACATTGAGAGATGAAGAGAAGTGAATTAGGGGAAATCAGAGAGGGAGACAAAGCATGAGAGACCGTGGACTCTGAGAAACAAACAAGTGTTTTGGAGGGGAGGGGATGGGTGAGCCTGGTGGTAGGTATTAAGGAGGGCATGTATTGCATGGAACACTGGGTGTGGTGCATAAACAATGAATTTTGGAACACTGAAAAATAAAATAAAATAGTAAATAAATAAATAATTAATTAAAAAAAAAAAAAAGAATTTCAGGACAGCTATAATAGGGCATTTAACCAAAGGTGTGATCCTGTTGAGAATATCAATAACATGGTAGTTTACTTACTTAAACAAATATCACAGAGCCTCTCACTTCAGGTAGGTACAGTCCTCTTTTATGTATTTATTTAAGTCAGGCCCGCCCCAGATAATCTCCCTTTTGATTAGCTCAAAATTAAATGACCACAACCTTAACTACATTTACAAAATTCCTTCACTTCTGCCATATTCTCCAATCTAGAAGCAAATGATAGATCCTGCTCACATTCAAAGTTGGGGGAGATTATATAGGGCATGAACACCAGGGTGTAACAATAGCAGTAGCCAACCACAGCTGTCTGTCCACCACACCTATGAAACAGATCTGACTCTGACTATAAACACTATATTTCCCATAGAGAAACAGCTCTGGAATCTCATTCACTGAGTTTTCTTTCTTTTTCATTCTTTTCCATATTGGAGGAAAAGAAGTACTAACTCTTAGTTGACCTCAGTGGGAAAAGATTTACAGAAAAGCTCATGTAAAATGTAAAGTACAAAGAGCCCATTTTATGTCATGTTTGGACCTTCTATGCTTAATTGAGATCAACTAGGAAATTCCCTTATAGTACCATAAGTATTTTTGTATAAATTCTTAGAATTTTCTGGTACCAAACTAACAATTTTTCTTACCAACAATCATCATTTTGGTAGTAAAACCACTTAAAGAAATGTCCTGTTTTTCTTTTTTCCCAGTAACTATGCTTCTACTAGGAATTGCTGAGAGAAATTTCTATTGCTATTTTTTAAGTGTGTAAGGATATAAAAGTTTATATTTAAAATAGATTGTGGTCAAAGGGAATTAAGAGTCTATAATCATACTAAGATTTAAATCAATCTTATTCTTATTCTACTTATTCTCTTATTCTTATTCTTATTCTTGTTCTTATTCTACTGCCCCAAAAGAAAAGAACATGATTTTTTTTTTATTATTATATACGTGGCTTGGAACTATTCTGACTCAATATTTAAACATGCTGCAGAATAGAGTTACGATAATACTTAGAGGTTTTTTTAGTAATTTCTAGCACATTTTCATTTGTCTAAAGCTTTGTTTCAACTAATTCAGATCATTTTATCAGGGTCATGGTAAAATGTTCCGGAAAAATTTACCATCAGGAATAGTTTTCAGTGCATTAAAAGAGAAAAAAATGGAACAAATACATAGCAGTTGAGGAAGGATGAAAAATACAAAGACACATACAATTTTTATAGAGACTAAAATTTTCAAAGGCCCACAAAATAGGTGAAATATAAACCCAGCACATGAACATTATCTGCTGGCTTCCAACTTACTATCCAATTATAAAACTGTCATTCACCATCTGTCAGACTCCATGTATGTACATTTGTCTCCATGATGAGTCACTGCAGGGAGCTATCAGTATCACCATTACTTTATTTAATGAGGACCCTGTCCACACCCCTCCCGACAACTTGTATCCATATCATTCATTACTGTCAGCCTACAATCAAATGAATGGAGGCTGCATCTTATCCAGCCATTTCTTTAGAACATGTAACAAATGCTAACTTTTACTAATCTGGAGAGAGAAAGAGAGAGAGAGAGTCAATTCTTGCTTCAGGCTTTCTCCAACAGATATTTTGCATAGGTTTAATACTACACTGAAAATTTACCCTTTCCAAAACATGATATTCCAAATTGTATTTCAACTACTAGGATGATGTTTATCCATAAAATGATTGAATAATCCTATAATATGAGTCTTGCTCAAATGAACAAGATGGCTCTTCTACATCTAACATCCTTTTTAATCTACAGGTACAAAGCTTGTATAATTTAAGTCCATGACAGATTTCAGACTCATCTTAAGTACTCATACATCATCAGGGTTCTACTAATAATTTTTAAAGACATTTTTGTAACCCCTATTATTGGGCTAAAAGCCTTGTAATTCTTTATATAACTTATTTTCATTGATGCTAGAGCATTTTTAAGACCTGTTAACAAATTATAGAACTAAATAAGGGAAAGGAGAAGCTAAGAGTATATTACTTTTAGTAGTACACAAAGCTCTAAAAGTTAACAAATCAGATTAAAGGGACATATATATTCCAGTAATTCATGGGCTGTAATAAAATATTCATTAAAAGACATACAAAGGGGCACCTGGGTGGCTCAGTGGGTTAAAGCCTCTGCCTTCAGCTCAGGTCATGATCCCAGAGTCCTGGGATCGAGCCCCGCATCAGGCTCTCTGCTCAGCGGGGAGCCTGCTTCCTCCTCTCTCTCTGCCTGCCTCTCTGCCTACTTGTGATTGCTGTCTGTCAAATAAATAAATAAAATATTTAAAAATAAGTAAATAAAATAAAAGACATACAAAAAGAATCAATACCTTATAGATAGAACAATATTTTTGCTACATCAATTACTCAGTTGTCTTAATTTATATTACATTTCATGTCAAAACGATGTTTTCTTCTTTTGCTTGAAGACTTAAAAGCTGGGGACATAATAGATAAAACTTTGGTGGGAACAGGAATGTGCTACTGTAGTAAAAATTAAAATTTGAGGAATAGGTCTTCAGTAAGCTGAGGGCCTTTGTGAACATACTTATATGTGAGTATATTTGACAAAATAAGGAGAGTGCTGGTGAAACGGGAAAGTATTGTAAGGGTGTTTTCTGGAGTAAATTTCCAAAAGCAAAGCAAACTATTTGTATGCACTTAAAAATTGTGCAATCTATATCTGATCTTTAGCACAGAAAAAATGAATAGGAAGTAATGTTGAAAAAAGAAATACCTGTGTTTGTAGTAAGATTTTCTGTTTCAAGTCAATAATTTTGTAGAGAAAAGAAATCATTTAATCACTTTTAGCTATCAGTTAAGGAAAAAATAAAACTTGAGTGGGGAATGTATACCAGAATCTGTCTTCTCCATGTGTTTGAAAATATGGAAATTTTAGATATAGAAGTATTCAAAGTTCTCTTTCCAATTCTTTATTTTCCCTTTGTTTTATACAGTTTCACATTTAGTGAAAAATTATCTATCATGTTATTTCCTCAGACTGGATAGTCTGGAAATTTTATCAACATGTGATCTTATTGTAATAGGTATTCCCATAAGGGGGAAAAAAGAACTCAAATGTGAGCATCTAGAATGTATTTTTATAATTTATCTATGCTAAGAATGAGTAAAATATCAGTCTTCCAACTCTGTCATCCAGTAATTACATAAAATGCTTCCTCATTTTTAGAGTTCAGAGGCAAAGATCATGCATTTTTTTTTCATGCCATAGTAAATGAGTAACAGGAACATGTGTTGACTGTAAGAATATATTTAATACAGACTGAATTCATTCATAGAACCTTCAGGAATCCTTAAAATGTGCAACTGTGAAAGTCTTCAGTATACAGATAATGTCACCTTGAGGAACCTAAGAAATTACTTGGGGAGACATGTGAAAATATATCAAAAGAAAAATTTTCTATAAGCACAAGTTTTAGCACACTAATTCTGCCTAAGAG
Organism: Lontra canadensis; assembly: GCF_010015895.1. Lineage (NCBI taxonomy): Eukaryota > Metazoa > Chordata > Mammalia > Carnivora > Mustelidae > Lontra > Lontra canadensis. The sequence continues at coordinate 22,403,199 of NW_022631004.1, read as the reverse complement.
AACTGTCAAGAACTTCTCAGAAGATATTAATTTTGTTCTGTTACTTAGAGCATGAAAAATTTTGCTAGTCAGGAAAAAGTTATTGGAGTATTTTTTACTTAAACTGGAAATCAAATTTCTCACTGTGTTCTTCTGCTAAGATTCTTGGAGATATAAATTTATGTTCCGTAGGTAAAGTTTTCTAATAATTAAAAAATAAACATTTATAAAATTAGAAAATAGTTTTATAATTTTATTTAACATTAACTTATGTTAAATAGTTAATGCCCATAAATTAGTCATTGAATTAATATTAAATAAGCATTAAATATTTTAAAATAGTGAATTTCAAGAGAAAATTCACTCAGAGGCTTCATCAACTTTAGGACACCTAAAATTAATTAACTCAATTGGACTTTAATTTTGAAGAATATAGGTCAATCTGTACTATAAATTGACTGACTAAAAGGAACAAAATTGTCTTCTGAAAGAGTATGAAATTCATGCACACCATCTAAACTACTATACTCTATGTAGATAATTTAGGCTTATTTATATGCATTGCTGAGAGATCAGACTATTTTTGTTACTGTAAGAGTTCTAAAATTAAAAGAGGAATTAAGTATTCTAAAATCTCTCTTGGAAAAAAAGAACCAGAAAGTGGACTTATAAAAGTATAAATCTAGAAGCTACTGAACTTGAAAGATAAACCTATTGAAGAATAAAAATGACTATCCTGTAAAACAGTGGTTAAGTAAAACTGACTAATATGGAAATGATTTGCTTTATAAAAATTTTGGGTATAAATAAATAAACCAAAAAAATCATAACTAAGATGTGTGCTAAAATGCTTTTTAATAGTAAGAAGCATATTATTTACTAGGTATGAATTCATACTGAATCAAGTAATTTTTATAAGACTGGCTATATATACTGTCATACCAAAACTTGATGGATTAACAAAAGAAAACATTTTTACATTGTTCACAAATGTGTGGGTCGACTGGGCACTAAGCAGTTCTGCAAATCTATGCCAGGCTTGGTTGATCTCATCTGAGCTCCTTCATGCATCTGCAGTCAGATGGCAGTTTGCCTGAGGGCTGGCTCCTGTAGGATAGGGTCACATGTCTGGTGTTTGGGTATCTGTCTGCTGGGACATGGGAGTCTCAGAGCCAAACATCTCTCATCATCTAGCAAGCTAGCCTTGGCTTATTCTCAGAGTGGCTGGGCAGCATTCCAAGCCAACAACCTGAAGCATGCTAGGTCTCTTGAGACATATGTGTCTTCCACTGCCTGCTATGTGTCAAAAGGAGTGAAAAAGCCAGCCTGAATTTGAGGAGTGGCACAAGCCTACAGAGATCATTTCTTGGTAGGAAAATCCAAAAATTCCCATTACAAATATGAGTAATTACAGGGAAGGGAATGGTTTCTGCCACTTTTTTCAAACAACATGCCAGGTTATGCTATTAAATGTTTATGTTACTTTGTATATTTTGCCAAGTAGATTAAAGTAAACAGGCTATAGATTATAGTCAACTCTGAAATTTCAAGATTACTCATCTGATTTATAAAATTCAGGAATGTTATAGGTTACAAAACTAATATATCTTGGCATTATGTGAATTTATTTCTAAAATCAGAGATCAACTCAAAATGTGAGAAAATACAAATAAGGACTAGAATTTGAGAGTGACTGCCAAAGACACTCTCATAGACAAAGGGAACCTGCCATATCTCTTACCTGAAAGTTCAAAATTCACTATATGGGAGAAAACTAAATATTTGTAAAAGTATAATGATTTCATAAAGAACAAGGTTATATAATACAGAATAAACTAGCAACCCATACATTTCAGAAAGGGATTTAGTGACATAGAAACTTATGTTAATGTTACATTATAAAGCTCATAAAATGTTATATTACTTTGCAACCCAGTACAGATGAAATTAAGTTTTACCAAGATGAGAAGTATACCTTGCTTATAAGTTATAATCATTTCCAGAAATACAATATTAAAGAGTGAGTATACGTTTGAAAGTGAGGAAGAAGTGTTTTTTCTTTTCTTAGTGAGTTTTCTTCACCAAGAAGCACAAAGCAATTGAATTATAGGCAATTTATTGGATCCATATTACTTATTTTATATATTAAATATAATTAAACATTTCACAGGTGACATAATTTTACTAAAAAGAGCAATTTCTTTGTGCCAGCCACTGTGCCAGTTGATAGGGTCTTCACAATACCACTTTAAGGGTGGAGAATATTTTTATTCACATTTTATGCAAAAGTAAATCAAGCCTCAGAAAAGTGCATTTTTCTTTTTTGGGAAAGATCACATGGTTAGTAACTAGTAATGCCAGGATTCAAATTTTAGCAATCCGACCCCTGAAATTAAATTAAAAGTTATATAACTGCTTTTGAATACTATAGAATACAGAGGTATACTAAATTAATTTCTTGATATTTTGGTTTAGAATTGCCAATATTTAAATTTGGTTAAAATAAATGATTAACATAAATGACCAAACCTAGTGTATACACAATTGATATCTGCATTGCCATTGCCAGGTACCTGAGTAAATTCTGAAGGCAATTTGGCATTCTCTTTGTACACTTTCATTCCCCCTTCCCCTTCTTTTCTCCTTCAAGTTTTGTGCCTATATGCTGCATTTGGCATGTTTTTTTTTTTCTCTGACCTACCTTCCAGTTTACTGTCTTATCAGTTGTGCCTAGTGTGTACTAGACTATATGTAACAGCTAAATCTAATTTTTTTATTTATAATATCTATATTTTTTCAACTCTATCCCTAAATATACCTTCAATTTTTTCCTTTATGTTTTTAAACATAGCCTGGCTATTTCATTCTTATCTGTTAAATTTAATATCTCATAAATGTATATCCTTTTCTGTTGTCTGTTGTTTCTACTAATTCCTTGTCATAGAGTGTAGGTTTTTTGTGTGTCTGAGTATCTTTGAATCTGGGTTCAATATTGCAGCTCAAAAATTATTTGCAGGGATAATCTGAGACATAAGTGAAGATACAGAGCTCCAGGGAGATTTTTCATTTGTTTCTATAAAGCTCCCAGAACACTACTGGTCCAGTGACTCACCAAATTTTAGCTTAATATCAGAAATTCATCCCAGAGCTATAATATTATGTGGATTTTTTATCATTCACTTTTGCACTGAAGTTTTAGCCCTTAGCTGTGCAAGCTTATTGTGGAGAGGGTTTCCTGCTAGACTCCTCACCTGCACAAGTCCTAGGATATTATTTCAGTTCCATTTGTCCTCTGAGGACATTAAACTAAAAGTTTTATTTTTCTTTAATTTGTAATGCCTTTGGGGCAAAAAGTGGTATTTGTGTTTATTTTAGTGTTCCCTTAATTTTTCACTTTTAACCTTGTAAACTGTTACTCCTTTGTCATTACTTCCATGCTTTTAAGATTTTGAGAATTAATTTATCAAGGATTTTGTTTACTGATTTTTCAGTAATTTTTAGTTGAGAAAATGACTTGAATTATTGAATCTGCCATTCTGTAAACTAAAAATTTCTAAATTCATATGTTCATAAGGAGACATACTGAATGAAAGAAAAGATTATAAGTCTGATAGATCTGAAACAGAAATGGAACTAGTGTCAAGGGAGAGGAAAATGCACCCAATAAAGGGAGACTGAATGGGGTGCCTGGGTGGCTCAGTGGGTTAAAGCCTCTGCCTTCAGCTCAGGTCATGATCCCTGGTTCCTAGGATTGGCCCATCGGCTCTCCTCTCAGCAGGGAGCCTGCTTCCCCCTCTCTCTCTGCCTGCCTCTCTGCCTACTTGTGATCTCTGTCTGTCAAATAAATAAATAACATCTTTTTAAAAAATTAAAAAAAAAAAGGAGACTGAAGACTCCAATGACAGATGTAGATAACTTTATAATTTTAATAATTAATTTCATTTATGCTTTGGAAAAATTCTCCTTTCATTTAAATTTTATAGAACTATTGCCTTGTTTTGAAAATATGAAGATTAAATATTACTATATATTTACACTGTGAAGGTGACTAATTATACTTTAAGTAATGGCTTATCTTTGAGGACTATTCATAATCAATTGAGAGAAGAAGTATTTTATTTGTCTATCAACAATAAAGTATTTTTTATTTAAAAATCCATAGATTTAAATTTGGGCACATTTTCATATCTTGCGTTCTGCCTAGGCCTAAGAACAAATATATGGTATTTTTGTTTATGAATGAAGAGCAGATAGGGTGCCTCCATGGCTCAGTCTGCTAAGCATCTGCCTTCAGCTCAGGTCATGATCCCAGCATCCCGGGATCAAGTCCTACATGAGGCTCCTTGGGGAGCAGGGAGCCTGCTTCTCCCTCTGATTGCTGCTTCCCCTGGTATGCTTGCTCACTTCCTCTGACAAATAAATAAAAAAATCTTAAAAGAAAACAAACAAACACTAAGAAAGTGTGATTGTTTTTCTGCTCTAAACAAATGGGATGGACATAAAAAGCTCTGACTTAGTGAAGAGCATTTTACAAAGGCACCTTGAGAGAGATTAATACCGTGGAGCAAACCTAAGAACAATAACCTCAACAAAGTAGCAGCATTAACCCCTGGGAAAGCCAAGTGATGGGGCCTGATGTAGTAGTAGCACAGGTCTGACGTCAACAAAACTGAACAGAAATCAGGCAAGTACCCCAACTAAAACAGAACTAAGTGGTGTGAGGGTTTGTTGTCATTGTTTATTTCAGAAATATCTACTCTGGAAAAACATAACTACTATGGGTGAAAATTACATTTTTTTTTAAAGATTTTATTTATTTATTTGGCAGAGAGATAGAGATCACAAGTAGGCAGAGAGGCAGGCAGAGGGAGAAGGGGAAGCTCTCTGCTGAGCAGAGAGCCCTATGCGGGGCTCAATCCCAGGACCCTGAGATCATGACCTGAGCCAAAATCAGAGGCTTAACCCACTGAGCCACCCAGGTGCCCCTACATTTATTTTTTAAAATATTTTATTCATTTATTTGACAAAGAGAGAGATAATGAGAGAGCACAAGCAGGGGGAGTGGGAGAGGGAGTAGCAGGCTCCTTGCTGAGCAGGGGGCCTGAAGTGGGGCTATATCCCAGGACCCTAGGATCATGACCTGAGCTGAAGGTAGATGCTTAACTGACTGAACCATCCAGATGCCCCTTATATTTGATTTAATACAACTATTTAATTCTAGCATTATCAGAGTAAATATACACTTGGTTAAGTATATAAAGAATACTGTGAAAACAATGATACCACAATTGCTGATGCCATGTTGCCCTGTGTCTGCACTGCAAGAAAGAAGAGTCACATGGGCGCTGGGAGAAATTTCTAGAAATAACTCAGTGGCAACTTTTTATAGAATCCTGAAATCTTTCCCTTCTTTGATCTTGTTTCATTAATATTAAAGAATAACCTACATTGTTTTTACAGAAAAGTAGCTCAGGCTCAGGCCAGGGTGTTGGTCTTGGTGGAGGCTCAAAGGGGTAGTTCTAAAGAACTTAGGGGTCAATTTTAGGCAGAATTCTCTGTAACAAGGACCCAGCCTGGACATGCTATGAATGCCTCCTTAGCACTGCTAGAAAGCAAATGTGAATTCAGTATCACACAGTGGTAAAGAATGCCAAATCTGGAGACAGACCTCCAGGGTGAAAGTCCAGGGTTGGAGTCCTAGCTTTGCATTATCTATTTGATCACGGGAAGGTGTTTAACCTGTCTCCTCTTCTGCAACAGCATAATTAAAAGAATATCTACTTCATAGTTTCGCTGTTGTTATTGTTCATTGTTTAATTTAGAAAAGTGCCTGGCTTATATCAAGTGCTCAATAAATGTGAGGTATATACAAGGATACTCAAGAGATATCTACAAGGACAAAATGATCGTCCTAATACCACAATTTTAGGGAACCATGAACAATACAACTCCCTTAGCTTTTTCCTTACTTAAAGTTCATGTAGTGATATTTCTATTGAAATTATGAAGCTAGGTTATATCACTGATCCAAAACTTACTGTTGCTATTAGACATGGCTCTAGCATTTGCTTCTTAAGCTTATTGTGATGTTCCAAATATGTCTTATTTATGATTTTGCTATTCCATAATCTGTGAATTACTGTAATTAAGATAATTTAAGTTACAGTTAGACTATAATGAAATAAACCAAAGCTTCTTGAAAACACACAAGCTTTCCTAATTTGAGTAGTAACAAGTAATCTTATTTGGGTGGATTATCTTTTTACTACTTCCAAAGTCATTCTCTAATAATAATAACCACAAGAACTGTTTCCTAAAATGGCTTAATTCTGAGATGTCTGAGATACTGATTGATTGTTCCACATAAGAAATTGTGAATTTATTTTTCTTCTGTTTCTTTAAAATGGGTTTCCTAGGTTTCAGTTAAGAGATAAACCAACTCTAATGTGTCAAAATATGCTTAGAAGTGCTGACAGCTCATAGAGTGTGTTTATAGAAAGCTGTCAAACTGATTTAATTACATACATAGAATCTTTATCTGAAGAACCAGTTCTCAGAGTCTTACGTTCTCTGAGCTGAATAGGACACTTCAATGACGGCCTGAATTCTTTAGTCTTTCCTCTATCCATGCTACTACACTGTAAATTATTTCCAGTGTCTTTCTTCTGTGGGCAGGATGACATTCTTCTCCCTTCAAACTAGGCTCAGCCATGTGTCTTGTTTGCTTTGGTCAATGGTTTGTGATCAGATAGTACACAAGCAGAGGCTTGGAACTGTTTTGTGGACTGGGACTTGCGCCCTTGGGACTCTGAGATCTCCACTCAGCTTTAACTGTTTGGTGAGGATGAGAAGTAAGTGGAGCAGGGCTGAGTTGTTTCTTTACCCCTGCTGAAGGCAGTATAGGTCAGTAGACAATCAGCCCACCCCTAGCCTTTTGAGTGGTAGTTGCCTATCCAACCCTCGGCTAGTCCTAGACATGGAAGTGTATTGTATGTCACTGAGATTTTTTTTTTTTTTAAGATTTATTTATCTACTTTAGAGAGAGAGAAAGAAAGTGGGAGTGCAGAGAGGGGAGGGAGGAGAGGGAGAGAGAAACTCCAGCAGAATCCTTGCTGATCTCATGACCCTGAGATCATGATCCAAGCCAAAACCTAGAGTTCAGTGCTTTACCAACTGCCACCCAGAGGCTCACTGAGATTTTTTTATGGTTAGTTTTATAGCATTACTATGATAACATCTAACTGATACGTTACAGCCAAATACCCACCCAATTCCTTCAGCAGGTATGACAATCAAATAATTTTATAACATGAATTCTCTAAAATAATCCATGGAATTTGAATAGGCATATAAGATTATGTGAAGAAAAGAGTACAAAACTCTGCAAAGATTTGTATTTTTAGAAAGGTTATTTCACTGACATCTGTCTACAGCAGAGCACAGTATTTAAGGCTCAAGCAGCAAAGTTTGGGAGTAGTAGATACCAACACAAAGTGGTTTTTAACCTATAAATCATATTATAATGTAAGTGATATTATTTTTCTATTTTGAAATTAGACAGAAAATTACCCTTACATTCAAATGTCACACATAAATTGTGTAAAAAATAAAAGTATTATGATCAGAATTAATGAAGCACTGCAATATACAACTGCAATTTTAGTCCCGACACCTGAGTCATGATTTTCGTTTTCCATGTGTGTCTTCCCCTAGTGCTTTATCAAGGACAGACATTTCCCCATACTACATTAAACTTAAAACACAGCATTTTATTATTATTTATGCAGAGCACATCATGCATGTAGAGTAGGAGGCCACCTTTCAAGTGTGATTTAGAAACTTGACAATGCCAGAGAAGGCTCCTGAATACTGCTCCCATTGTCTTATTGTAAAGCTTGAAACTACATCTATTTAAGTCACTGTTTGGGGTGAGAGCACTGTTCTTTGAATTCCTCAACAATATTTCTGTAAAAAGAAATGTATGAATTCTGGGCCTCTGTTTACATATTAACAAGTATCTCTTCATTACCTGGTATGGTAAAGAGAATAATAGCCTCCCAAAGATGTCCACATCCTCATGACAAGAACCTGGGAATAGTCTGTTACATGACAAAGCAAATGGAATTAAGGTTGCTAATCAGCTGACTGCAAGAAAGGAAGAACATCTTAGTTTACCTGGCTGAGCCCAATATAACCAAAAATGTCCTTAAACTTGGTAGAGAAAGGCAGAAGAATCAGAGTCAGAGGAATTCAATGTGAGAAGACTCAAGCAGTCATTACCGGCCATGAAGATGGAAGAGGGGCATGAATCAAGGAATCCAGGAGGGCTCTGGCAGGTGGCAAAGACAAGAATATAGATTTTCCTCGAGAACTTTCAGAAAGGAATGCAGCTCTGCCAACACAGTGATTTTAGCCTGGTGAGACTCATCTTGGAAATTCTGACCTCCAGAATTGTAAGACAATAAAGTTTTGTTTTCTTAAGCCAGGAAGATTGTAGTAATTAGTTACAGCAGCTATACAAATCTAACGCACTTGGGAAAAGGCAGAAAACCCTGAGGGAGTAGTTCAAATTTCAGGTAACAGTTGATGGAGATATGCAAGAGGGTCAGTAATGTTGACAGAAATCTGAGAAAAGGTTTGAACTGTTGCCTTCTATCAAAGACAAACTCAGAAAGGCTTTCAGCATGGCTCCGGGTAATAGTTCTAGGAAGATGAACAATGAGAGAAGAAAAGGCTGTCCTGAACAGTTAAGAAGCAAGACTAAATGAGTTAAAAATGTAAAATAATAAAATTATACTTATTCTACGGTATTATTGAAGATAAAACTTAGATACACTTATATAGACACAGAAACATATACCCATCAGGTTTTTAAAAATATTGGTTAAACTAGCTATGCATTTAAAAAATCCAAAAAGCCTATAATATATACTTCTGAATCCAAGAAGTCTACCAGTGTTTATAGAGCATATAATATTATTATGAAATATCTTGGCTACAAAAATAAAACAAAACAAAACACAAAAAACAACCCTGAAAAACCCTGCTTTTCTGTTTCTTAGGTTATAAAATTAAGTTCAGGAAAAAAAAGTAAAATAAAGTTAAGTTCAGTTATATGGAAGGACTCTTAACTGGGAAAGCCTGGTTTTAAGTCCAAGTTTACCAACAGTTCTGGTTCATCCAAGGGACTCTAATTACTGAAACTATGGATTCCCAAATGTCTATACACAGAAATTGGTAGGCCTGGGAATTTGAATGCAGAATTATGTCTTTATTATTCTTTATTATATGAGATACTAATATCTCATTAAAATTTATTATTTTTCTATACTTAATCAAGACAACAAGTCACAGTAGTATTATGAGTGCTTGTCATTTTGTCACTAACAGAAACCATAGGTAATTTCATAGGACTTCACAATACTGCAGAAATCTCAAATATTACTTACCTTTACCATTAACTTAAAATGCTCAGAACCATGGCTATACCTCACTATTTAATGCCTTAGTAAAGAACTGTATATGCCATAATATCACAGTTATGTTTTGACATTTATTTCAATAAACTTAGGTGCTTCATAATTTTACATATTAGTTTATGCATACACACACACACACATGTTGTTATTATTAAAATCACTATTCTGAGGGTGGTCAGTTGACCTCACCAGGCTGTCAGATGTATCCATAATAAAAACATAAAATGTTTAGAAGCCCAAACTCACCAAGTTGTCTCTCTAGCATGTTAGTTGACAGTTATGAAGGTGTTATATCATTTTTTCTTACTTGGTTCATCATATAAAAAACTGATAATCAAATACGTTTCTGACAAAATAGATGTTATATAAAACTCTTCAGACTCATTTCTCCCATATTAATAAATACAATTTGTCATTGTCCATTGGGAATTGTAAACATAAGAAATAAGACACACAGTAATAAGTTATGTCCATATCAGAGATAAATAACACATTCTACATCAGAATGACAATATTATTGAAATTTGGGAGATGGCAATTTTCTTAGCTAGTTCTTCAATTAAATTTTAATCTCCTTTACATTCCCCAAATATGGTAAAATAAGCAAAAGAATGCCTTGTTCTGTATGATATCATTGATTATCCTGAAAGCAAATGTTCAAACTGTGCCTAGTATGCAGAACAAAGGATGCTTGATAATAGACCTAAAGCCATTTAACCACTGATCAATCTCACTTCAAAGAGGTTCCTCCTTAATTCCACTGTTCTGTTTTAAAGGCCATTCACTGGGGTGCCTGGGTGGCTCAGTAGTTAAGCCTCTGCCTTAGGCTCTGGTCATGATGTGAGGATCCTGGGATCAAGAGCCCCACATCACATCACGTGGAAGCCTGTTCCCTCTCTCACTCCCCCTGCTTGTGTTTCCTCTTTCTTGCTGTGTCTCTCTCAGTCAAATAAATAAATAAAATCTTAAAAATAAATAAATAAATAAATAAATAAAGGCCATTCACTGAATAACCCTTAGACCCAAGATTCTCCACTGAAATTCAGCTCTAGTTCCCCTCTGTCACAGGTAAATAAAGTAGGTACTTTAATTCATATAGACCCTGATCACTGTTTCCTCTTTAGCACATAACAGAAAATGGGCAATGCATTTTTGTTTTCTCTTGGCAAGCTGGGATTACTCTGAAATTAGTCAGAAATATTATTCTGATTATTTTTTGTTCCTCTCTTTTTTTTCTGATGCTTACCTTTAGAGATGAATGTGGAGAAAATGGAAAGTGTCCAGTGAAAAAATTAAAGCAGGATGATTTATGAACAAAGATGAAAGAAACTGAAGTCAGTCCAGCACAGGGAAGACTAAGAGAAGAGTGAACAATTGATTTCAAGCATGCAGCCAACAGTTATGTGAATACTGATTATTTAAAAGCAACAGACATATATATCTAAAATGGTTCCCTATTTTAGCATAAAGATATACTATAAATAAAGGGAAATCTACCTTTCATTGCCCTCACCCCCCATTTTAGCATGTTTTTTAAACAGAAAACATGGGAATGTTGACACTTCAAGGCACTGAAGGAGATGGATTAATGGGGTATTCGTGCAGCGGAAAGAACTGAGGATGTTGATGGTAGGATAGCTTTGGCTGCACCTCAAATGAACTTGGCATAAGTGATGATATTTTCTCACATAACCAGAATACAGAGTACCTCAACATTGTTGAATTCTGTAGCACAGAGTTATCATCAAGGTCCCAATTCCCTTTCATCTCTACATCCTATTCTCTGCATGCAGTTTAACTGTAAAGATTACCAGATGGCTGCTGTGTTTTGCAAGCATCGCAGTCAGATGCCTCTTAGCACAATGGAAGAGGAACTAGTACTTTGGGTGTCTTCCGTTTCCAAGAAGGCCTTTAAGAATTCATAATTCATTGCTACATAAGGGTCAGAATTGCCTTCCGAGCCCACATGCAAGTCAATCAATGGCATGGAAAATGCAACTATACTTACTATGAGTCACCCTCCTTGCAAGTTGCACAATAGAGGATAGATTCATTAAAATTTTACTTTTGTACTGGAGAGGAGGAAGAGAGAGTAGGACATCGAAAAACATCCTGTTGTTTATAAACAGAAAATATGGGCAATTCAGTGACTGAAAAAAATACCTTTCTTCTGGCTAGAAACACCTAAAAAAAGTTAAAGGTATTCTTAATTAAATTCTTATTAGTAAACAGGCAACACTGTATTGTTATACCTGTGTTAACTCATTTAATCCTCATTGTTACCTTATGAAAGAAGTACCATTGTCTTCCCTAATTTACCAAGGAGATACTTGAGAAGTTAAATGAATTGCTCAAAGTTGCACATAAATACCAGAACCAGGATTTGTACCCAAGTACTTTAGCTCCAGAGCCAAAACTATTTAAAGCTCACTGTGTTATACATCAAATAGCATATATTTATTAATCTTATATTTTATGTTTGATTTCAAATTAAATAGTTGGGAAGGTAAAATCTTTTGGCTTTCAAAATTTGAAGCGAGGCTATTTTGGACTAATAATTTTGTTTCCAAAAGCCAAAAAATGCTGTAAGAAATATAATAAATGTTTTTTAGAGGGCATTAGAAACATAGTGAAGAATTATTGATTTAGGATCCAGAAGAGATCCTAGAGAGGAAGTCTGGCTTTTATGAATTTTATTCCTTGTAGGATACATACTGATCCCGGAGTGAGTGGCTTCTAGGCTGAGAAGCCAAGTGGCCCAGAGCGCACGTGTGGTGTGGGTGGTTAAACATCCAACTCTTGGTTTCAGCTTGGGTTGTGAGATGGAGCGCTGTGTCAGGCTCCACACTCAGCATAGAGTCTATTTGGGATTCTCTCTTTCTCTGCCTCTGCCCCTGCCCCTCCCTCCATGTGCTCTCTCTCTCTTTCTCTCAAATAAATAAATAAATCTTAAAAAAAAAAAAATAATAATAGAAGTCAAATGGCCCATTTGAAAGCCTTGCTGAACAAAAAATGTTAGGGATGGGTATCCAGAGCTCACGTGGGTATGTGTAGCTCTACTGACAGCAGAAAGACTGAACCTTAGGAGTTAAGTTAAACAATAAATTTCACAAAAATTCACAGGGATTGCATTTTAGCTGCAAGTAATATTAACTCCCAAAGCTGGATAAAAGAGACCCTAAGGAGTTAATGCCACAAGGACCTGTACCAGCAAAAGAAAAAGTCTGAGAGAAGACAGCATCATTCTACTTAAACATAAAGTCAAATTATTTCTATAGTAATTTTGAAAATACAATGTTTAGCAAAATATACAAATAAACAGTCAAATAAGGAGTAAGCCAATCTGAAATAGAAGGGACAGAAACTACAGATAATAGAACCTAACACATAGAGAAGCAGATGATTACTGGAAATAGGACTAATACAAATTTATCAAGTTTTCTTGCCCGCATAACAAATAACCAATTTTGTGTCTTTTAAACAACACCCAGTCATCATTTCAGAGCTCTATAGATCAGAAGTCTGGATACAGAATGTCTCAAATGGGTCTTCTGCTTAGTTTTGAAAGACCAAAATCAGAGTGTGGCTAGGCTGAATTCCCACTTTTTGAAGTTCTGGGGATGAATTCCCTTCTACTCTTTTTAGGCCACTGGTCAAATTCCATTTCTTATGGTTGTAGAACTCTGGACCCTATCTCCTTGCTGGCTATCAGAGGGGTGCTACCCTAAGATACTAGAGACTTCTGTCAGCCCATGTGGTTCCCTACCTTTCACAGCCAATAGCAGCAGGTCAAATCCTTTTTATACTTCTAATGCCTTGACTTCCTTCTTTAAGAACATCTCTCTTCTGCCTAATCTCTCCTGTCTTGGCCAGAGAAATTTTCTGCTTTTAAGGGCTTGTGTGATTAGATTGGGCCCACCAGATGACCCAAGATAACGTCCTTATGTTAAGGTCCATAACTTTATTTCCATCTGCAAAGTCCCTTTTGCCATGTAATATAATGTATTCACAGGTTCCAGGGACATTTGGGGACCCTTTGTCTTACCCCAACAACTGAACAGGGAATTGTTTTCAGTAGAAAATATCTACATGGAAATTATAGAAAAACAAAAGGATGGGAATGGGAATTAGGGGCCACATGGCATAAGGCATAGAGTATCACAAACATTTAATGAGATTCCTATAGGAAGAGGAAAGAGAAACAGTATTTGAAGGCATGATGTCTGAGAATTTTCTAAACTGAGGGAAGGCATCAAGGCACTACTCTTAATCCCAAGCAAGGGGAAGAGAAGGAAAACCACTTGGAGGCACAGCACAGTATGAGTGAAGAGAAAATTCTAAAATGAGATGAAGGAATAAGAGATTTACATTCAGAAGGGCAATAATAATGAGTGCTTACATGAAAATGAAAGCCAGTAAAACAACTGCCAACCTGGATTTTAAAATACAGCAAAGAACTTCAATACTAACAGTAAATAACTCTTTTTCAACAAACATAGATGAGTAAAGCCTGATATTGCATAAGATTTCTGATATGAGGTTTATTTCCTTTAATACTAGGCCAAATCCATTTTTTATTAAAAAAGAAGAAAGACTGAAGGAAATTAATAAAGATAAGTAAATAAGTAGGATAGAAAACAAATAAACATGAAATAAAGAATACCAACATAGCCAAAAGTTGATTCTTGAAAGGATTAACTAAATTCAATAAATTCCTAATGAGACAGAACAAAAGAAACAAAAAAAAGTGCATAAACAATAAACCTCAACAATAAAACTGGAGGGTCTGATAATTGCTACAGATACTTTAAATATAAAATATTTAAATATAAGATGTTTAAATATAAAATATAAATAATAAAATATAAAATAAGGATATTATAAACAATTTTAAGCCATTAAATTTGAAAAGTTAAAGGCAATTTTCAAAGGACTAATAAAAAAAGAGGAAAACTGTAGATCTTATACTTGTTAAAAATATTAAATTCCACAATTTTTAGGCTTTCCTTAAATATAATTTCAGGCTTATGTGGCTTCACCAGCAAATACTGTCATCCATCTCAGAATGACATATTGTCTATTTGATATTTATATAAGAGAATATAAAAAGTAGAAATACTTTTTTAAAAATTTTTTTAAAGAACTTTATTTATGTATCTGAGAGAAAGACAGAGAGAGATTGTGAAGGAGCAGGGATAGGGGCAGAAGGAGAAGCAGACTTCACACTGAGCAGAGAGCCCAAAGGGAGTTCAATCCCATAACCCCAGCATTAAGGACTTGAGCCTGAGGCAGATGCTTAACTGACTGAATAACCCATGCCCTAGAAACACTTTTTAACCCATTTTATAAAACATCTTTTAAATATATAAGGAGAAAATGACTCTCAGACAAATCTCTTAATAGCCATGGATTTTTAAATCCTAAAGAAAATAATCAATTTTGAAAAGATAAAAATTTTATTTAGGAAATTCAGTTACATATCTAAAATGGTAACAAACAGAAATAAAACAAAAATATGCTTTTTATAATTGAGAGGAATTAATGTGGAGAGATATACTATATGCCATATTCATCATTGATTGAAATATTTAATATTTAAAGGTGTCTATTTTCCCTGAACTGATCTCTGGAAGAATACCAATTCCAATCACAACACTAAATGTTTTTTTGTTTGTTTTGGGCGGCAGTCAATAATGCTGGTTTTCATAAAATTATAGAAATAGGAAAGACAAAGAGTAGCCAAAGCATTCAGGAGGAAAAATAAGAGGGAGAATTGGCTATAAGTGATATTGAGATTTATTTTAAAATTAGAGCAATTGAGACAGCATGTATTGGCTCAAGGATTAAAAAGGAGTGTTGGAATAAAATAGAGCCCAGGAATAGACAAATGGATATATAAATACAAGGCAGCATTACACAGCAGTGAGGCAAGAGAAATCTTTAAATGTTATATTGACAATGAAAGATCCTCCTTGCCTTCTACCCCCCAAAGAGAGAAAGAAAGAAAGAAAGAAAGAAAGAAAGAAAGAGGAAAAGAAATGTGATCCCTATCTCAACAATCACAAAATTCAATTCGAGGTGAATAGAGATTGAATATGAAAGCAATACAAAGATTTAAAATATAATGTAGGAGAATATCTTTACTATGCAAGGCTAAAGAATATTTTTAAGCCAGACACACCATTATCAACCATAAATGACTATGTGTTTAATTATACTGTATTAAAAATAAGAATTTTTCTATTCATCAAAAGATACCATTAAAGAAATGAAAAGGTAAGCCAAAAGTAAAAATTAATATTTCCAACACATGTAACAACAAATATCATCTAAAGAAATAAATTATGAAGGACTCCATCAAAACAGTGTACACAAAAAAAAAAAAAAAATGGATAAGAAACTTGGACGGACTCTTCACAAAGGTGGATTTCCAAATGGAAAAACGGAAATGTGCTTGACCTAATTAGTCAAAAAGAGATGTTCAGTCTTAGTAATAATAAAGGAAATGAAAAATAAATTCAAAAAGCAATACCACTACACAAGATCCACGATTGCTCTAAGAGAGGAAAGGCAATATAATTGAGACCAACCTACAATTTTACTGGGTA
This sequence comes from Lontra canadensis, assembly GCF_010015895.1. Classification (NCBI taxonomy): domain Eukaryota; kingdom Metazoa; phylum Chordata; class Mammalia; order Carnivora; family Mustelidae; genus Lontra; species Lontra canadensis. The sequence continues at coordinate 22,387,133 of NW_022631004.1, read as the reverse complement.
TAAAATGTAGACTGATTACTTTGGTAAACAGTTTGACGATGTATATTTCCCATATTTGGTGATACTCTGATCTTATGAACAAGAGAATCCACTTCTAATTGTGTATCCATTAGAGATATTTGCACATTACCCAGAACAATATGAGTGATTCTCTAAAATGTAATACTATGTTAAAACCAGCCTCAAAACACCCATATTCTATAATTCTATTCATTTCAGACACATTTTTAAGGGAAAAAAAAGATTGTAAAAATCAGCAAGAAAGTGGTTAGAAAGAAAATCAAAATGGAAGCTTTCTTTCAGGGCAAAGAAGTGAAGTGAGTAATGATCATGAGGGAAATAGGGAGATACTACTAACATACAGTAACTTTGTATTTTTTTTGACATGCTTGATGATTACACTAGTTTTATAGTTGAAATAAGGTTTTTTTTTTTTTAATTTTATTTATTTATTTGACAGACAGAAATCACAAGTAGGCAGAGAGGCAGGCAAAGAGAGAGGAGGAAGCAGGCTCCCTGCCAGGCAGGGAGCCCGATATGGGGCTCCAACCCAGGACCCTGGGATCACAACCTGAGCCAAAGGCAGAGGCTTTAACCCACTGAGCCACCCAGGCTCTCCTGAAATAAGCCTTTGATTGTACACAGTGTTCTATTGGGTATACATTTCTATATAATATAAAGGAATAAGAAAATAGTTGAGGAGCCAGCCGTGTCCTATATTAATGAAATTGAATTTAAATTATGGAGGTTTGGTTTCTAATGTCATATATCAGCAGAATCTTGAAACTCATAAAATAAACCTCTTTTAACATTCAGAAAAATTACATGTCTTCCAGTGAGTATTGGTTCTCCATCTTTGAAGCAATTATATATATATGTATGTATATATATATGTATGTACATATATATGTATGTAGATTATATATATATATAAAATGTGTATATATATATACACACACACACACATATATATATTCTGTTTTGATCTGATTCAGTTCAAGATTATTTAAATAATGTTGATTGAAACTTTGCATAGACTAGATTACAGGATTTTTTTTTTTTTAATAACAGGATGTCAAAAGCTCTGCTCTCCTAGTAAACATTTTGTTTATTTATTTTTTTTCTTTTTCTTTTTTAAATCCCTTTCTTCAGTGACCACACTGCTAAATCACTACTAAATACCAGTATTTTCATTCTGGTTGGAACAGGTCCTTATAGCTGTGACTTACCTATTTTACACCATCACTGTGCGAGTTTAATAGATCTTGTCAGTAGAGTGTTTTATCCCTCATCTTGAAAACTTTTGGCTCTGTGAATGAGTAGGTGTCAACATGAATTTGTCTCTATTATCTTGAGAGGGTTTCTCCCTCTTCTGTGTTCCTTGTGTTTATAACTCTTATAAGGTAGAATGACAGATAGAATAACAACAACTTTGCATGAAAAAATAGCTTATTTGGCACTCAAGTTGTATTAGTGTAAAGCAAATGCACAGTGGAAGGAATAGACCCAAGGGACTTAGGAAAGAGTCATAGTTTTAACATGAAGAGATGCCTGAATGCTACACATAGCCTGCTAAGGGAACTACACGAGAGGCCAATGGTACCACCATTTGGAGATTTGGAGACACACTCTTACTCATGGAACTATAATTAGTCACTTCTAGTGGAGAGACTGGCAGAAGGAAGCATGCCTGCATCTAGAAGATTTCATGGGTTCTGAGTTGGTATGCTCCACCACAAATAAGGTGCACTTGTGAGTATGACCATATAGAAACAGTGGTTTGGAGGTTGTTAACACTTAGATAGAGTTAGATAGTTATTACATAATAAAAAGTCTGAGAACACATACTTAACTAGAACTCGACATTAGTGAAATTCACCCACCATTTCATCAGAATAATAAAAAGAGCAAAAGAGAATATTATTGACTTGAGTATTTTCCTAAGTATTACTGTTAGTGTAACTTATAAGGCAGAAATTTTCTTACAGTTCTGGAGGTTGGAAATTGAAGATCAAGGTACCAGCAGGTTTGGTTTCTGGTGAGGTCTCTCTCCTTGGTTTATGGATGGCCGTTTTTTGCTGTGTCTTCCCATAGCCTCTTATCTGTGCATGTGTGAAGAGAAAGAGATCTGTAGTACCTCTTCCTCTTAAAAGAACACTAGTCCCATGGAGTAGTGTCCCACACTTACAACCTCATTTAACCATGAATGCCTTCTTAAATGTCCTGTCTCCAAATACCATGACATTGGGTATTAGGACTTAGAGACACAATTCTCAGCATAACACTTAAAAATAACAATAATTAGAATTCTTTATGTCCAGAATCTGATGTGCATTTTAATTATGGTAAATATATTAATACATTTCAATTTTTATTAATATAAAAAGTGTTCAAGAGTTTTATATGTATTGACTAAAACAAGCTCAGTGAAAATACTTCCCAAGCAGTTACTTGTACAAATTTAAAAGGACAATTTGACATCAACTGGCAATTAACAGAATGTCATAGGGTTTTGTACCACAAACTGTGCTCAGAAAAAAATTAGAAGCAATACATGGGTTTTTCTTTCCTAGACTAAATGGCAGTTTTATGATGTGACTCAGCTGCAGTCAATAAGCTGTGGTTCACCACAGTATCACTGATTTTCTTGTCTCTTTTTTCCTTGGTTTTATAATCTATGTGTATGACAACTATTGATCATATTCTTGGTGAGGTCAAACTTGGCATTTTACCAAAGGCCAAGAAGTTTAAAAAATATTGTGCTTTAATGTAGAATTTTGAAGCTAATGTTAAATATGAACAAGTGAGAACACTGTTCAAATGCTCTATAACGCAGTTCTACTGGAAATACAATTAAAAATAACAAAGTACTTGATAAATTAAGATTGCAATTAGAAATATATAAAATAGTGTAGTACAGATGCATGAAATATATCTGAAATAAAATAGTGTAGTACAGATACATGAAATATTACCTTATTTTATTTTATGCTTGATAACCTAATCTTCATTATCAAATGTTGTTCATTATTTCACCAATATTTATTGAGGGCCTATTATGTGCCAGATACATTCTGGATACTAGAGCTAATAAAAAAGTGGAGAAAATAATCTGTTTTAAGGAACTTATTTTATCTCTTGAAAATTAACTGATGATATTATGATTGGAAACATGGAAAGATAAAATTAAAAAAGTTGTTCCATACACTGAATGATCTAATACAAATGAATTTTGTCAAGGAAGCAAATGAAGGTGAATGACTACCAATAATTTAGGCACTGTCTAATCAAGAACATCTGTACTAAATATGAATATCATTTTGTGTTCACGTGCTTATGATATATGATATGTATATATCATGCATACTGTATATATATCAAAATTATCTATAGATTCAATTTAAAATTGAATGAGTCCATACTGATAGTCTACTTCAACTTTTATGAAGTACAAACTGTTTATCATCTGTAGGAAGAAGTCAGCAACAATTTCTTGAAACTATCCCATAACTCATAACTAATAATCCCCTAGGAAAAAGTACTTTAAAGTTGTTTTAAAAACATTATGAACAGACTTTTCAGGTTACTAAATTAATGCCTGTGCTAAGTTTAAAATATTATAAAGTTTAAAAAAATTAAAAATTATATATAAAAATGTGAGATTATTAATTAAAATTATTAATTAAATAAAAATTTTGAATTCTATAAGAAAAATATCACCCATAATTCCTCTAGAGAAAACCAATTAAGATTTTTTGTATATCACAATGAATCTCACATGTATGCCTATATCCATAAATTATATTTTTGTAAACATGTAATCATGATATTCATGTATTTGAAACTTTTTCTTTATAAAATATTAAGAAATTCCTCTAAAACATCAAAGATATAACTAAATAAATATTTTGACTTTTTCCATTTTTTAACAAAAATAATAATCAAACTCCATTAAAAACAAGACTTTAATATAATAAGCAAGAATCCTGTGGTCACTTTTTGTTCATACCTGTTTTTATTTTAGCTAATAATTTTCTTTTATCAGTTCTTGGAAATAGTAGACTTAGTCATAAGATTAATCTCTTCTGGAGTTGTAATGCTGATACATATGATCAAGATTTTCTCTAGAAATATACATAAATGTAAAAATTTATATATTTTAAAACCTAAAAGTATTGTATGAGAGTATATTTTTCCACATTCTAAAGAACATAGGGATTTAGCTATTTTAATTGAAAATTAAATGGATAAAAATAGTTCATTGACATTTGCATTTTTCTCTTGTAAGAGAAGTTTTAATGATCCTTTGACTTATTTTTTTCACCTGAAATGTCACTTATATTTCAAATATCTTATAATACCTGTGATCAATCTCTCAATTTTTATTATAACCCACTTTATTTACTTACTGTTGTTCTACAAAATATTTTAATATATGGTTGGAGAAATATATATTTTTTAAAAGTAGCTATTTTAAAATTTTTAGAAATATTTTGTATTTCTAGAAATACTTTAATAAAAAAGTATATAGTATTTCTAAAGTACTTATACTTTAGAAATACTTTATAAGGGGTTCCTAGGTGGCTTAGTCAGTTGAGCATCTGATGAATGATATTGGCTCAGGTCATGATCTCATGGTTATGGGGTGGAAACACCCCACTCTGGCTCCACACTCAGCAGGGAGTCTGCTTCAAATTCTTTCTCTTCCCTCCCTTCTGCCCCTCCCCCTGCTTTGTTTGTCTCTCTCTCAAATAAATAAATCTTTAAAAAAATACTTTATAAATATTGAAATCCTACTGACATTTAGATCATATTAAATTGATATATTTGAGAATAGACAACTGCATAAAATTGAATATTCTTATAAACAACTTGATATGTACCTCTAATGTTTTATTTATCAACGATATATGGTAGGAGAAATTAGAATATATCCAATCCGTTGAGGTTCTTTGGGAAAGCGATAATGATTTTTGAGCAGTGGTTTGAAGAACAAAAGGAATTACTTTGATAGACAAGATAAAGGACATAATAAATTTTAGTCATAGAAGTTATAAATATAAATCAAGATCTTTTTCTTAAGTTACTTTACAAATTAATTTTTGTGTATGAACAAGTCAATGATTAATATAGTTAAGATTATTAAGGATTATTCTCCTTACACTATGGCTTCAGAGAGACCTGGCAAGTAAGGCATGAATTCTAAATGTTCAGGTACAATAAAGGAAATCTAGCTGCAAATTAAAACAAATGATATTTTAACATCTAGCCTGTAGTTAAAAGTTCTCAATTATTTGAATGTGAGTCCACATTTCAGGCTAGAAACAACTAATATTAAAAGGTCAAAGGTCACTTGAACTAAATCTACATAACTAAAGAAAGAGCACAATAAAAAAATGGGCAAAAAACTTGGACAAGCAGCTTGTAACTATCCAAATTGTCAGTAAACACATGGAAGTGTTTAGCTTTGTCATTAGGCAATTAAAAAGAAGAGGTTTCATATTTCAGTAATGATGAACTGGGTTGTCAGACTAAATTTACTCCAGACAAGTATAAAGTCCAAAAAAAAAAAAAAAAAAATCTGTTGATGGCACTGTAGTATCATTAAAAGAAGGCAGAAACTACAGAAGGATCTACCTAAGAAAGACAGAAATTACATTTAAGGAGAGTTATGGGATTGTAGCTTTGTGCCAGAGGGCAGTACTTACATTTGGTACCCAAAGCCAGAGCCTTACCAAATTGGGGTATTAGTAAATGATAGGCTGTTTTCAGTGGAGTAATCCCTGATTAAAGTGAGAGCTACAAAGACATTTAGCCCAACGTTTATCTGCATCTGCCACAAAGGTAGAAAGTACATGTCAGTTTACTGGACAGCTTCCAATGCAGCCTTGTAGGTTTGGGTCCACTCCAAGGATTCTAATTGCGGGGTAGCCAATCAATATAGAAGACCAAGAAGAATCCTGAAGTGAGGAACTTAGTACCTCCAATTCTCAAATAGTTCAGTCATGGGTGTCTCCTATTTGGCAGTGGGGGGACAAAGTTTTTTCCTGGACTGCTGAAGAAACCTAGCATTTAGAATCTACCCACAGAGTCCCAAAGGCATTTTATTTGGCAAGCAAACTACTGAATTTTATCAGGGCTTATCAGCCACTCCTGTTGGTAGATGTGTGCTGACATCACATCAGGGCCTTCACACTAAAGTCCTGGCTTGTCAATCAAGGCATCATCTATATAGTAAAGATGTTGGACATTAGAGGTGTCCTATATTATGACCAATCCACTGGTAGCAAATGGCAGGGAAGTTAAGATACCTCTTGGAGAGGACTGAAAGGAGGCCATGACATGGAAATATATTTAGTCTTGATTCTTCGTATAGAAAATACCAAGTGGTATAGAAAATAAGGCAGCAGCACTGTTTAAGAGAGCATACCAAGT
>NW_022631004.1:22161729-22380598 GCF_010015895.1 Lontra canadensis | reverse complement strand
TATATATATATTTTTTTTTTCCCCCCAGGGGTACAGGTCTGTGAATCTCCACGTTTACAAACTTCACAGCACTCACCATAGCACATACCCTACCCAATGTCCATAACCCCCCCCACCCCCCTCTGCCCAGCAACCCGCAGTTTGTTTTGTGAGATTAAGAGTCACTTATGGTTTGTCTCCCTCCCAATCCCAACTTGTTTCATTTACTCTTCTCCTACCACATTAACCCCCCATGTTGCATCTCCTCTCCCTCATATCAGGGAGATCATATGATAGTTGTCTTTCTCCGATTGACTTATTTCGCTAAGCATGATACCCTCTAGTTCCATCCATGTTGTCGCAAATGGCAAGATTTCATTTCTTTTGATGGCTGCATAGTATTCCATTGTATATATATACCACATCTTCTTTATCCATTCGTCTGTTGATGGACATCTAGGTTCTTTCCATAGTTTGGCTATTGTAGACATTGCTGCTATAAACAATCGGGTGCACGTGCCCCTTCGGATCACTACGTTTGTATCTTTAGGGTAAATACCCAGCAGTGCAATTGCTGGGTCATAGGGTAGTTCTATTTTCAACATTTTGAGGAACCTCCATGCTGTTTTCCAGAGTGGTTGCACCAGCTTGCATTCCCACCAACAGTGTAGGAGGGTTCCCCTCTCTCCGCATCCTCGCCAGCATCTGTCATTTCCGGACTTGTTCATTTTAGCCATTCTGACTGGTGTGAGGTGGTATCTCATTGTGGTTTTGATTTGTATTTCCCTGATGCCGAGTGATATGGAGCACTTTTTCATGTGTCTGTTGGCCATCTGGATGTCTTCTTTGCAGAAATGTCTGTTCATGTCTTCTGCCCATTTCTTGATGGGATTATTTGTTCTTTGGGTGTTGAGTTTGCTAAGTTCTTTATAGATTCTGGACACTAGACCTTTATCTGATATGTCGTTTGCAAATATCTTCTCCCATTCTGTCATTTGTCTTTTGGTTTTGTGAACTGTTTCCTTTGCTGTGCAAAAGCTTTTGATCTTGATAAAATCCCAATAGTTCATTTTTGCCCTTGCTCCCCTTGCCTTTGGCGATGTTCCTAGGAAGATGTTGCTGCGGCTGAGGTCGAAGAGGTTGCTGCCTGTGTTCTCCTCAAGGATGTTGATGGATTCCTTTCTCACATTGAGGTCCTTCATCCATTTTGAGTCTATTTTCGTGTGTGGTGTAAGGAAATGGTCCAATTTCATTTTTCTGCATGTGGCTGTCCAATTTTCCCAACACCATTTATTGAAGAGGCTGTCTTTTTTCCATTGGACATTCTTTCCTGCTTTGTCGAAGATTAGTTGACCATAGAGTTGAGGGTCTATTTCTGGGCTCTCTATTCTGTTCCATTGATCTATGTGTCTGTTTTTGTGCCAGTACCATGCTGTCTTGATGATGACAGCTTTGTAATAGAGCTTGAAGTCCGGAATTGTGATGCCACCAACTTTGGCTTTCTTTTTCAATATTCCTTTGGCTATTCACGGTCTTTTCTGGTTCCATATAAATTTTAGGATTATTTGTTCCATTTCTTTGAAAAAAATGGATGGTACTTTGATAGGAATTGCATTAAATGTGTAGATTGCTTTAGGTAGCATAGACATTTTCACAATATTTATTCTTCCAATCCAGGAGCATGGAATATTTTTCCATTTCTTTGTGTCTTCCTCAATTTCTTTCATGAGTACTTTATAGTTTTCTGTGTATAGATTCTTAGTCTCTTTGGTTAGGTTTATTCCTAGGTATCTTATAGTTTTGGGTGCAATTGTAAATGGGATGGACTCCTTAATTTCTCTTTCTTCTGTCTTATTGTTGGTGTAGAGAAATGCGATTGATTTCTGTGCATTGATTTTATATCCTGACACATTACTGAATTCCTGTACAAGTTCTAGCAGTTTTGGAGTGGAGTCTTTTGGGTTTTCCACATATAGTATCATATCATCTGCAAAGAGTGATAGTTTGACTTCTTCTTTGCTGATTTGGATGCCTTTAATTTCCTTTTGTTGTCTGATTGCTAAGGCTAGGACTTCTAGTACTATGTTGAATAGCAGTGGTGATAACGGACATCCCTGCCGTGTTCCTGACCTTAGCGGAAAAGCTTTCAGTTTTTCTCCATTGAGAATGATATTTGCGATGGGTTTTTCATAGATGGCTTTGATAATATTGAGGTATGTGCCCTCTATCCCTACACTTTGAAGAGTTTTGATCAGGAAGGGATGCTGTACTTTGTCAAATGCTTTTTCAGCATCTATGGAGAGTATCATATGGTTCCTGTTTTTTCTTTTATTAATGTGTTGTATCACATTGATTGATTTGCGGATGTTGAACCAACCTTGCAGCCCTGGAATAAATCCCACTTGGTCGTGGTGAATAATCCTTTTAATGTACCGTTGAATCCTATTGGCTAGTATTTTGGTGAGAATTTTTGCATCTGTGTTCATCAAGGATATTGGTCTGTAGTTCTCTTTTTTGATGGGATCCTTGTCTGGTTTGGGGATCAAGGTGAGGCTGGCCTCATAAAATGAGTTTGGAAGTTTTCCTTCCATTTCTATTTTTTGGAACAGTCTCAGGAGAATAGGAATTAGTTTTTCTTTAAATGTTTGGTAGAATTCCCCCGGGAAGCCGTCTGGCCCTGGGCTTTTGTTTGTTTGGAGATTTTTGATGACTGTTTCAATCTCCTTACTGGTTATGGGTCTGTTCAGGCTTTCTATTTCTTCCTGGTTCAGTTGTGGTAGTTTATATGTCTCTAGGAATGCATCCATTTCTTCCAGATTGTCAAATTTGTTGGCATAGAGTTGCTCATAATATGTTCTTATAATTGTCTGTATTTCTTTGGTGTTAGTTGTGATCTCTCCTCTTTCATTCATGATTTTATTTATTTGGATCCTTTCTCTTCTCTTTTTGATAAGTCTGGCCAGGGGCTTATCAATCTTATTAATTCTTTCAAAGAACCAGCTCCTAGTTTCGTTGATTTGTTCTATTGTTTTTTTTGGTTTCTATTTCATTGATTTCTGCTCTGATCTTTATGATTTCTCTTCTCCTGCTGGGTTTAGGGTTTCTTTCTTGTTCTTTCTCCAGCTCCTTTAGGTGTAGGGTTAGGTTGTGTACCTGAGACCTTTCTTGTTTCTTGAGAAAGGCTTGTACCGCTATATATTTTCCTCTCAGGACTGCCTTTGTTGTGTCCCACAGATTTTGGACTGTTGTATTTTCATTATCATTTGTTTCCATGAATTTTTTCAATTCTTCTTTAATTTCCTGGTTGACCCATTCATTCTTTAGAAGGATGCTGTTTAGTCGCCATATGTTTGGGTTCTTTCCAAATTTCCTCTTGCGATTGAGTTCTAGCTTCAGAGCATTGTGGTCTGAAAATATGCAGGGAATGATCCCAATTTTTTGATAACAGTTAAGACCTGATTTAGAACCAAGGATGTGATCTATTCTGGAGAATGTTCCATGTGCACTAGAGAAGAATATGTATTCTGTTGCTTTGGGATGAAATGTTCTGAATATATCTGTGATGTCCATCTGGTCCAGTGTGTCATTTAAGGCCTTTATTTCCTTGTTGATCTTTTGCTTGGATGATCTGTCCATTTCAGTGAGGGGAGTGTTAAAGTCCCCTACTATTATTGTATGATTGTCGATGTGTTTCTTTGATTTTGTTATTAATTGGTTTATATAGTTGGCTGCTCCCACGTTAGGGGCATAGATATTTACAATTGTTAGATCTTCTTGTTGGACAGATCCTTTGAGTATGATATAGTGTCCATCTTCATCTCTTATTATAGTCTTTGGTTTAAAATCTAAGTGATCTGATATAAGGATTGCCACTCCTGCTTTCTTCTGATGTCCATTAGCATGGTAAATTCTTTTCCACCCCCTCACTTTAAATCTGAAAGTGTCTTCGGGTTTAAAATGAGTTTCTTGTAGGCAACATATAGATGGGTTTTGTTTTTTTATCCATTCTGATACCCTGTGTCTTTTGATTGGGGCATTTAGCCCATTAACATTCAGGGTAACTATTGAGAGATATGAATTTAGTGCCATTGTATTGCCTGTAAGGTGACTGCTATTGTATATTGTTTCTGTTCCTTTCTGATCTACTACTTTTAGGTTCTCTCTTTGCTTAGAGGACCCCTTTCAATATTTCCTGTAGAGCTGGCTTGGTGTTTGCAAATTCTTTCAGTTTTTGTTTGTCCTGGAAGCTTTTAATCTCTCCTTCTATTTTCAATGATAGCCTAGCTGGATATAGTATTCTTGGCTGCATGTTTTTCTCGTTTAGTACTCCGAATATATCATGCCAGCTCTTTCTGGCCTGCCAGGTCTCTGTGGATAAGTCTGCTGCCAATCTAATATTTTTACCATTGTATGTTACAGACTTCTTCTCCCGGGCTGCTTTCAGGATTTTCTCTTTGTCACTAAGACTTGTAAATTTGACTATTAGGTGACGGGGTGTGGACCTATTCTTATTGATTTTGAGGGGGGTTCTCTGAACCTCCTGGATTTTGATGCTTGTTCCCTTTGCCATATTGGGGAAATTCTCTCCAATAATTCTCTCCAATATACCTTCTGCTCCCCTCTCTCTTTCTTCTTCTTCTGGAATCCCAATTATTCTAATGTTGTTTCGTCTTATGGTGTCACTTATCTCTCGAATTCTGCCCTCGTGGTCCAGTAGTTGTTTGTCCCTCTTTTGTTCAGCTTCCTTATTCTCTGTCATTTGGTCTTCTATATCGCTAATTCTTTCTTCTGCCTCATTTATCCTAGCAGTGAGAGCCTCCATTTTTGATTGCACCTCATTAATAGCTTTTTTTATTTCAACTTGATTAGATTTTAGTTCTTTTATTTCTCCAGAAAGGGCTTTTATATCTCCCGAGAGGGTTTCTCTAATATCTTCCATGCCTTTTTCGAGCCCAGCTAGAACCTTGAGAATCGTCATTCTGAACTCTAAATCTGACATATTACCAATGTCTGTATTGATTAGGTCCCTAGCCTTTGGTACTGCCTCTTGTTCTTTTTTTTGTGGTGAATTTTTCCGCCTTGTCATTTTGTCCAGATAAGAGTATATGAAGGAGTAAGTAAAATACTAAAAGGGTGGCAACAACCCCAGGAAAATATGCTTTAGCCAAATCAGAAGAGATCCCAAATCGTGAGGGGGGGGCGAGGGGATAAAAAGAGGTTCAGAAAGAAAAAAAAATAAATAAAAGAAAAAAGAAAAAAGAAACAAATAAAAAAAAGAAAACCAATAATGAAAAAAATATAAAAAGGAAAAAATATATATATATTGGATAAACTAGTTAAAAAACGTTAAAAAAGAAAAGGGTAAAAGTTTAAAAAAATTTAGCAGAAGAAGAGAAAAAAACTGAAAAAGAAAAAAAAAATTAAATTAACTGCAAGGCTAAAGAATCATGGGGAGAAAGCCATGAGTTCCGTGCTTTGCTTTCTCCTCCTCTGGAATTCCGCTGCTCTCCTTGGTATTGAAACCGCACTCCTCGTAAGTGAACTTGGTCCTGGCTGGGTTTCTTGTTGATCTTCTGGGGGAGGGGCCTGTTGTAATGATTCTCAAGTGTCTTTGCCCCAGGCGGAGTCGCACCGCCCTTACCAGGGGCCGGGCTGAGTAATCCGCTCGGGTTTGCTTTCGGGAGCTTTTGTTCCCTGAGCGCTTTCCGTAGAGTCCGGAGGACGGGAAGGAAGATGGCGGCCTCCCAGTCTCCGGCCCGGAGGAGCCGAGAGCTAGGGGTCCCACTCCTCAGTGCGCCCTCAGGGAACAGCGTCCAATTACTCCCATCTGCCTGGCCTCTGGCTGCGCTCCGAGCTCACTGAGCCTGCGACCGGTTCAAGGTAAGCCCGAGCTGTGAGCTCACTCCTCGGCTCCGTCTCTGTAGCCGGCTTCCCTGTTCTAATACCTGCGAGCTCTGCGACACTCAGACACCCCGATCCTTCTGTGACCCTGCGGGACCTGAGGCCACACTGGCCCCGCGTGGGCTTCACCCCAGTTAAGCCTCTGGAGCGATGTCCCTCAGCGGAACAGACTTTTAAAAGTCCCGATTTTGTGCTCCGTTGCTCCGCCGCTTGCCGGGAGCAGGCCCCTCCCCCCGGGGTCTGTCTTCCCGTCCCTTTGGATTCACTTCTCCGCCAGTCCTACCTTTCAGCAAGTGGTTGATTTTCTGTTTCTAGAATTGCTGTTCTTCTTCTCTTCGATCTCCCGTTGGATTTGTAGGTGTTTGCAATCTTTAGATAAGCTATCTAGCTGATCTCCCGCAACCTGAAGTAGTCTCAGCTGCTACTTCTCCGCCATCTTGACTCCTCCCCTCCTATTGCTCTTTTAAATTGGCACATAGGGCTATTGCATGGAGCTGTTGTATGTCTTTTTAACTCTGCTGCACTTAAATTTTTAATTAGAGCTTTGATTCCCCCATCCCCCAAATTGTTTCTGTTAGAGGATCTGGGAAGGAACAGGAGTAAGCATTAGTAATGATCTACATATCCCAGTAGCACTTCTCAACTTGTGAATCTAACCAATTTAGCATATCACCTCTGCCACTTTTGGGTTGGAAAAGTACAAGCAGGGGCACCTGGGTGGCTCAGTGGGTTAAAGCATCTGCCTTCGGCTCAGGTCATGATCCCAGGGTCCTGGGATCGAGCCCCGCATCGGCCTCTCTGCTCAGCAGGGAGCCTGCTTCCTCCTCTCTCTCTGCCTGCCTCTCTACCTACTTCTGATCTCTGTCTCCCAAATAAATGAATAAAATCTTTAAAAATAAATAAATAAATAAAAATAAAATGTGCCAATGGGTTTCATATGCTCTTAGGATAAAGATTAAATAAAATCCTTCCCTAGGCTGATAAGCTCTTTGATTCTGCATTTTCCCTCATTGATATTTTTTTAGCACCATTACTGCACAGTGATTCTCCGTGATTCAGGGTCTTTGCATATTCTGTTACTGCATCTAGAATACTCTCCACCTATCTTCAATTTAATTTTATGTCCTTCTAATTTTATTTCGTTTTTTTTTTTTTTTAAGACTTTATTTATTTGAGAGAGAGAGAGATCGAGCACAAGGGAAGGAGACTGGAAGAGGTAGAGGGAGAATAAGACTCTCACTGAGCAGCAAGCTCCATTCAGGGGTTTGATTCTAGAACCCCAAGATCATGACCTGAGCCAAAGGCAGATACTTAACTGATTAAGCCACTTAGGCACCCCTCAAGCTTTCTTTTCTAATCATAGGTTAGGTGATAGACCTTGTTCAAAGCTCCCGTAAAAACATGTTTCATATTTGCAGGACACATATCTCAGTTTGCATATGTAGATTCATTAGTGTAATTATTGGTTTGATGTCAATTTCCCTGTCTAGTAGGTAAGCTCCTTTATCTCCAGATATAATAAGCTGGTCTTTAGAATGCTCTAAGTACATTATTTTGATATTGCACAGTACAAGTTGAAGTGGAGGACATTAATGATAGCTCATTCTTTTCCTTAAATTCAGGTCCCAAAACTCCCAGATTACATTGATCCCTGAAATTGTTAATCAACTACAAAAAAGGAAGAAGGAGAGGGGAAAAGTTTTTCAGAAAATAAAACTTTCACATTTATCACTATCTCATTCTGGAAGGTTGTGAGAAATGTTAGACAACTATATTTATAATTATAATGCCAGCATGCTCTGGGGTTGGTTCAGAGATTGAACACTTGAAGGGTGAGTAAAGAAACATTCTCTGTTTCTTAGTTGCAGGTCAAATACATGGAGTTCATGAGTGTCTTCTAAAATGGGTCTAATATGGAAGAACATTTCAACAATAATCTAATTTTAAGTCTTGTCTTTGTGACAAGCACTACAACACTTGCTTGTATGAAAACAAATCAGAAAGACATATTATGTTATACAACATTATGTTACAGCAGGAACATGTAAATACAGGTAAATACTTCAATGCAATACAGAAGTCAGTTATTTCTGGAGAAATTACTCAGGAAAGGCCTCATGGGTATTAGAATGTTTAGAGTGAGACCTGTAGATGGTTAGGAGAATGGCATGACAGGAAGGAGATGGGAGAGTTGGTGAAGGGTATTTCAGAAAGAAACAGCATATGCCTCATCTAAGTATGAGTCTGATAGATAAAATGTCCTGGAAAAGGTAAAATATCTCAGGAATAAGAAGAGCAAGGTCAAGAATAGCCTGAGTTGAAGCTAGAAATAGTGGTAATGAAAGTTGCTTAGAAGGAATTTTTATAAGTTATGACATGTGTTTGTACCGATTCTGATGTCTATGAAAAGGCATCGATTCCTTTTAGGCAAGAGAATAAAGTTATTAATCCTTATTAAATATTTCACTCTGGCTGCTCTGTGAAGAATGTATTTTAAAAAGCAAGACTGGAGGCAAGAAGAGCACACACAATTCTGTTGCTTTATTCCTAATGAGCAATGCTTATAACCCACAGAGAAATAATGGATGATGATGTGCATTTATGGCAGATATTTTGGGGGTAGAAAGGACAAAACTTTAGTGATTGATGGGTCAGTGATGGGTCCTCCTTGAACTGTACAGCCAAAGACTAAGAAAGCTTGGGCCGTGTTTAGTGGCTATCCAAATAGGGCTGGTAAATACTATGGAACATACATTATTAAGCAACTGAATATACTTCCTGGATGATACTGGTGGAGACAGGTTGTTGAAGAAAAAAATACCTTTGTGGAGGAAGTGTAATTCTCTCTTTCCTCCAAAAAAAAGAGGGATATGTGAAAGTTATGAGTCATTACATGAAAGTACTTAGAACATTCAGACATAGTAAGCAGTTTATATGTATTTGTTACTATTATTACAGATAGATGATTACTGTTTCACAGACCTGTGAAAACAGTCAACTTTATTAGCTAAGTTGACTCTGTATTCTTGAACTTCTACCTCTCTTAGTAGTCTTTCAACCCTTTTTTGGTGACATCTGTGGTCTATGCAGTCCTTTATCCTATAGAATATTTATTGTATTCAGCCAAAGTGGCTGATTTTTGCCTTGGCTTTTATATTTGTACACTCCATACCCTATTTTCATAGGCACTTACTGAAGAGGAGAAAAAAAAGAAAAAAAAAAAACTCATTGATTATATAACTTTGTATCCCTAAACCTATCTTACAGTCAATTACTTCATATATGACATATGAAACTATTAGTAAAATTATTTAAAATAATGTATAGGTATGTGAAATTCTTGAGTGACAGTAACAAAGACTATTGCTATTCAAGAAAATCACTGAGAAGGCTATAAGACATAAGGTTAAAAAATACATGAAATCACCTGAAACTGGTGAGGGAATGTTTGGGCCAAATTAATACTCAATGTTCTTATTGCTTTTATATTTAACTCACTGAAACTTCTAAGAATATACTACTTTCATCATTCAACAGTTGAAAAATCCAAGGCATAGAGATTTTAAGTAAATTTCTCAATGTCAAAAAACTAGTAGGTAATAAATTCAATCTAATTCTAAGCCTGCATTAGCCACCTAAATATATGTTATATATATTTACATTTATATGTATGTTATGTTTATATATATTTATATGTATTTATATTGTTATTTATATATATTTATGTTATGTTATATCATAATATATATTATAATATTTACATTATGTTATATTATGGTTTTATATATATTATTTGTTTTATATATGTTATTTATATTATGTTAGGGAAAGGAAAATATATATTAAACATCATAAACACACCATAATAGGTATGTCTCAGCTGCTGAGTTAAAGCCAATCAGTAGGCAATTGTCATAGAAAGCACTTCTAACTAAAGACATCTGGAAGTACTAGAACATGAATTTTGTGTCATGAAATGTATCAGTGAATCATGTGTCAAAAATACATTTGATTTTATTTTTCTCAACTTACTGTATATTCTGCCTCTGGTGGCTATGGGCAAGGTAACTCAAAATCTGTACTACTGAAAATAATTAGAAAAGCTGTTTTAAATATTAAGAAAAAATAGGGGCACCTGGGTGGCTCAGTTGTTAAGCCTCTGCCTTCAGTTCAGGTCATGATCCCAGGGTCCAAGGATCAAGCCCCACATCAGGCTCCCTGCTCAGCAGGAAGCCTGCTTCTCCCTCTCTCACTCCCCCTGCCTGTGTTCCCTCTCTGGCTGTGTCTCTCCCTATAAAAAAAAATAAATAAAATCTTAAAAAAAATTTAAAAGTATTATGAAAAAATAATATTTATGAGGCATCAGGGAACCAACAATGCAGTGAAAAGATAGTGAAATAGCAGTGAAAAGATATGAAGCAAGAACCAAGAGGAAAGAAGGAAGCATAAAATGGTAATCTCACATTTGGTGTCATATGTCCTAGAGCCAAAAGCATATTCTTCCAAAGATGGCCAAATAATTGAAAAGGGCTATCAAAAATCTCACAGGACTAAGAAGGCAAACTGAAGTTGTTATGGCCCACTCTAAAAAAACACTTGGACACCACTCCCACCCACCACCTTGGTTTGTGACTCGGAAAAGCTATAAAATAGGAGTTATAATGAACTTGTAAATAAATTGGCCCTTACAAAGACTGAAGGCTTGACTGGATTAAAACAATCGAACTGGCTCAGTCAGTTAAGCATCTGCCTTCAGCTCAGGTCATGATCCCAGTCCCAGGGATCGAGCCCTGCCTCTGGCTCCCTGCTCAGTGGGGAGTCAGCTTCTCCCTCTCCCTCTGCCCCTCCCCCTGTTTGTGCTCTTTCTCTCTCAAATAAATAGATAAAATCTTTAAATAATAATACTATATTAGCCCTAAATTATGTCTATATATATTTTTCATATATAATATTAAGATTGTGACTTTTTTCCTCATACGTATGAGGAAACATGAAAATATGATCCCAAGAGAAAAAAATAATCAAAACAGATACAAAGTGTACCCAGGAAACTGAGGTATTGAATATAAACCTTAAAATATTCATGGACATATAAAATGAGTCTGATAAGCAGAATATATAAAATATGGGAACTCTAGAACTAAAATACTTAAACATCATAAATTCAAAAGATGGAGATAGGACCTAGCCATAGCAAAAAACAAGAGAAGTAAGCTGGAAGATAGGTAAGAAAAAAATATTTAGAAGTCTAGATATTTAGAAAAATATAAAATATAGAAAATAACCTAAGGGATGTAAGTGTTATAATGTAAATGTCAAAGTTATGTGTAGAAGAAATCACAGAGTAGGTCAGGAGAGATGGATTGAAATAATTGAAAAAATAATGGCTTTTCAAAATTGCAAAAAAAATCACAAGGCACAGATTTAAGACAATCTACAAACACCAAGCAGTTAAAAAAAAAAAAAAAAAAAACAGAAAAGAAAATCATACCTAAACATATCATAATTAAACAATCTATTTAAAAATATATATGCAAGAGAAAAACTTCAACAGAAAAGTGTATTTTTAAAGGGTCAATATAATAAGACTGGTCTGAACTAAAGCAATGTAAGTCTAAAGACAATGAAATATTACTCCTAATGTACTAAAAAAATTAACATCCAACAGAATGTAGATCCCGGTATAACAATCAACAAGAATTAAGATGAAAAAAAGACATGTTCAGTAAACAAAAATGGAAAGAAGTTGTTGCCAGCAAATTAACAGTAAAGAAAATATAATATTACTTTCAGGAAAAAAATATTTCCAGAAGAGAACTTGGGGATTCAAGAAGGAATGAAAAATAACACAAGTTAAATATACATATAATGGTAAATACTTTACATAGTTATAAAAATAAAAATAATAAAATAATTTTGCAGTGAGTAAATGCAAATATATGGCCATTTTTCTTCTAATATGCTGGAGTAAGCTTCAAAGTAATCCTCATGCAGATGATAGCTATTCTGAACAAAATACAGAAACTTGTTTATTCCTTTTAGCCTAAGGGAAGATAAAATCCCAAATTAATCAACATTTCAAGAACTAAAGAATGTAACCTATTCTCAATAGAAAATTAAATCAACAGCCTAATGTTGAAATTAGCAATTAGCATACAAGGATTTTAAAGCTATATAATAAGTATTTTTGATGAGGTAAAGAAAAATATGTTCTCAGTTACTAAGGAGGTAGGAAATCTCAGGGAAGAAATAATAACTATGAAAAATAATCCAGTGGAAATTCTAGAGATAATAAATATAATTTCTGAAATTTAAAAAATAGCATCAGGGTGCATAATAAATGGGAATAAGAGAGAACAGACTTAATGAATTTGATGAAAGACTAATAGAAATTATACTACTTAACGAATCAAGAAAAATAACAACACAGGGAATCATTAAACATTATCAAAACAGTGAAAATGCACACATTTTGGGTTCTAGAGTGAAGACACAGGAGAAAAAAACAAAAGCACAATGTCAGAATTTTCCTAATTTGGTGAAAAAATAAATTTATATATTTATGAAGGCCATTAAGCTCTAAGAACAAAGAACAAGGATATAAAGAAATCCATGCTTAGCTTCCTCATACTCAAACAAATGAAAACAAAAGATAAAATCTTAAAAAGGAAGAAATAGAATACAACAGGAAAACAATAATTCCAATATTTGCTAATTTTGTATCAAGAACTTTAGGAGCCAGAAGTCAGCAAACTATTTTCTGACATACTAAAGAAAAATTTGACAACATAATACTGTATATCAAGCACACATTCTTTAAGAATTAATACAAAATAAAGATATATTCAGATGCAATAAAACTATAATCTGGATATCCTTTCTTATTCTTACCAATTGCACCGATTAGAATCATGGAGTAATGTTGAATCAAAGTGGGGAGGGCAGACTTCTTTTCCTTGTTCCTGATCTTAGGAAAAAAGTATACAGTATTTTGCAACTAAATGTGTCAATTGTAGATTTTTTGGGGGTGCCTTTATCAGGTTGAGGAAGGTTCATTCTATTTCTATTTTGAAAAGAGTTTTAATCAGGAATAGTTGTTGGATTTTATGAAATGATGTTTTCATAATTATGTTTGAAATAATCCAATAATTTTATTTTTTCCAGTGTGTTAATATGATGAAATGTATTTATTGGATTTTTTAAAGTCATTCCTGCATTTGCTGATGTAAACCCCATTTGGTTATGATAGAATATCCAAAAATATGTGAACAAATACCGTAAGTATTTTAAATCTTATGAGATATTACAGAGAATGTTTTTGTTTATATTCATCAGGGATATTGATCTATAGTGGTTTTTTTCATGTATTATTTTTGTCTACTTTTGATCTTAAAGTAATGCTTGCCTCATAGATGAGTTGAGCAGCATTCACTCTGCTTAAATTTTTCTGAAGAGTTTGATAATATTTTATTTCATCCAACTTTTTTTTTTTGTATAATTCATCAGTAAAGCGATATTGATCTACAGGATTTTTTGTGGGAAGTTTTGGTTATACATTATTTGTTGAGTGATATTTGGTTATGTGGTTATAGTAATTACAGTAATTGATTTCGTTGTGTTGCTAGGTTGGGGAGACCCTGGGCCCTGAGGTCTCCATCCAGCCGATTCCAAAGATGTCACCAAAGGT
Source organism: Lontra canadensis (assembly GCF_010015895.1). Taxonomy (NCBI): domain Eukaryota; kingdom Metazoa; phylum Chordata; class Mammalia; order Carnivora; family Mustelidae; genus Lontra; species Lontra canadensis. Next base: position 22,367,031 of record NW_022631004.1, on the reverse strand, counting down.
TCTTGGTCTCATTACAAGAAGGAATTAAAGGATAGACACAACCCAGTGGACAAGAGTGACACAAGCAGGAAAGTTTAATAAAGCAAAAGTATACTCTCCAGATATGAGAGCAGGTAAGATCAAGAGAAAGAGAGAGCTGCCTACCTTGGGATTTGGGTTTTTGTCTTTTACTGGCAGTTGTTAACAAGAGGGTGGAATATTCATTACTTGGGGTATGGTTTTCTTAGAAGCAGGATTTCCCACCTTTTCTTTCTTATTTGGTCAGGGGTTTCCTGTCATGGCTCCCACTATCTTGGGCCTATCTGGTTTGATCCAGATTCTAGTGGAGGGCTCCATGAACCCGCCCTGACTTTCCCAATAACTGGACATAACTTCTTTGCTGGCCTAAAGTTATCCCATTAGAACCTAACTAACTGCCAATTCAACAATTGATTTTCTATTGTTTCCTATTTCTTTTTTTTTTTTTTCATATCTTTAAGCTTTGCATTTCATTTGTTCTAAAGAAATTAAGGTGGGGATTTAGATCGTGGGCTTCTTTTTCCACCTAATCCTTAAGTGCTGTAATTTTCCTTGTGAATACTACTATGCTACTGCTGTAAGAAGTTCAATGACTTCATTTATGTAAGAATTCTTAGGAATTGGGGTACCTGGATGCTCAGTCATTAAGCGTCTGCCTTTGGCTGGGGTCATGATCCCAGGGTCCAGGGATCCAGCCCACATCAGGCTCCCTGCTCTTTAGGAAGCCTGCTTCTCCCTCTCCGTCTCTTGCTGCTTATGTTCCCTCTCTCGCTGTCTCTCTCTGTCAAATAAATAAATTTTTTTAAAGGGGGGAGGGGGCACATGGGTGACTCAGTGGGTTAAGCCTCTGCCTTTGGCTTAGGTCATGATTTCAGGGTCCTGGGATTCAGGCCTGCATCAGGTGCTCTGCTCAGCAGGGAGCCTGCTTCCCCTCTCCCTCAGCCTGCCTCTCTGCCTGCTTGTGATCTCTCTCTGTGTGTCAAATAAATAAAATCTTAAAAAAAAAAAAATTATTAGGAATCAAACTGGGAAGAAAATCTGTTGCCCACAGTTGTATTTACACAGGCAATAGGGTAATGCCCAACTCCTCTTGTTTTTCCAAATGTCATTTTTATAATAATTACCCTGCTGATTTTCCTTGCCTTAATTATGATTTTCTAATTTTCTGATCTTGGAGATTCTTAGTAGTTCCTTGAGAAACATATATACACATATACAACTCATAACTTAGACACAACAGTCATTGCTTGTGATGATATCTGGAATTTGCAGAGATTTGGGATTCTTTTCATTAAAGTCAGAATAAGGCTTTCTCATCTACCCATTTAACTATTTTATGGACCAGGGCAGGTAAGCTCACATGGAAGGTCCCTGGAAAAGCAAAGATCTCTATTACCTCATGGTCAGTTCACTTGGAAGAGATATTATTCTTCCCAAATTTGTCAGTCAAATAAATTGCTCTGATTTCTTTGAGGCAGAATTAGAAAAACGGTAAAGAGAGGTCAGGAGTTGTGCATTACTGAGGTTGTTCAACATAAAAAGTAATATTCAGAAGGAAGAAAAAATATTTTTCCAAGATTCCCTAGCTTTTATTTCTCTCAATTACTTATTGAGATTAAACATAAAGGTTGTGGCTCTCTCTGGAAGCAGAGGCATTAGTCCTACTTCTTACCTTTTCAAATCCACCCTGCTAAAACCAATAACTTGTTTTTGTATGTTACTGAGATTCCATCAACCAGATTAGATTTTGTCTTTAAAAAATCTCTGAAACGCATCTAAACAAAATTATTAATTCTATTAACCTAACGACTACTCCATTTCCAAACCCATAACTTCATTTCCTGTCATATTTTTCAACTTACATTATGCTACCTGATACAATATGTTCAGAGGTTTTATAATACTAAATGATATCATAAAGACACTGTAATGAAAAATGCATGACACTATAGAAATATAATAGCGTCTACAAGATGCTCATAATCCTAGAGTAAAATTAAAACCTAAGAATCAAAATCTTTTGCAAGTTAAAATATCAATACCAAAGAAAGTAAATTCTGATATCAAAACTTTTCCTTTATGAGTAAAAAAGACCGTGGTCTCTTTTGCTTCCATCTCCTTATTTTGCTCAGTTTTAGCTGGAGAAATTTTGAGTACCTGGTTAGAATTAGGACTACTGCAGTGAAGACTACCATGGGTTTGCCTATTGTTCTTCTTGAATAGCTAAGTTTGCATTAACTCAATGTTAAGTCTAAAATAGGCTTCCATTTTTAAGATTCCAAGTAATTATTAGGATATATACAATATGATAATTCTGGAAATCCTCAATGATGAACATTAGGAAATATGCAAACCCCAATCCTTAGAATTTTTATCCAGTAGATTTACGTTATTATAAACTTAGTAGTTAATGTCACCAAAGATTATTGAAAAAATTCAAAGATAATTAAGGGCAGATGCAAAATATCTTGTGTATTTACACTAGAGTTCCATTTAATGTTAGTTGTCTGGCATTGCACCAGTAAATATAGAGGAAAAAGTAGGGAGAGAAGTAGGGGAAAATAGGAAAATGGGAAAAATAAGGGTGGGGGGGAATCCTAGGAAAGGTTTTTTGTTGGGGTTAATGTGGAGCGTGAAATCAGCCTGTCTTGCTAAAATGTAACACGGAGTTCTCTGGGAGCTGAAAGTTTCAGAGAAGGGCTTAGGCCTTTGGAATATAGAGGCCTATGTGACCACACTGCTGTTGGAATGCCTTAGGGAGTTGCCTTCCCCTTAGCTTTCTTAGCCCAAACAGCCACCCTGTGATCTAAGAGCTGTCTGCATTGTCCCCTATGCTACGTTTAGCAGAACTCCTAGAATATACAGACTAGCATATCCTTGATATGCTGACCATGACCACTGGCTGGTCATACATTATGTGCTTGAGAAACAGTGACAAGGATTTGTGATTATCCTGAAGGACCAATAAAAGCAGGAGCAAAGAAAAACAAAGGGTCTTTATCTCTGAGCTTTGGTTAACCCCCTCTCCTCCTCTCTTTCATAACAAAGTTTGGAGTAATCTTTCATCCATCTATACAGGGATTGGTAGCCATTCCCAGGAGTTTTTCTTGGTATATATAAATATTTTAACCTATCTTTTTCTTTCTATGAGCACTAAATTCAGTATAAAATCTCCTATATTGTTTCTACTTTACAAATAAACATTCAAGATAAACCTCATATGTGTGGGAGAATTGGCCAGTGGTAACTTTTAAACCATTTGGGAAAAACCACGTGAATTCAAGTTAAGTCTTTCCACTATTCTCTAGTGTTTTCTGATGGCTACTCAAAACATTAAAAAAAAGAAGAAAAAAACATAATTAGGGTACCCTAATAATAATAATACATATATTTCCCTATATTGGCACCAAAAATATCAAATTACAACCTTGAGCCACACACACTTGTGCTCTATAGTACATATGGTAGTTAGGTATATGATACATAATTTATCTATTTAAACACTTCTCTGGCAAGCCTAGTGAGAAATACAGTAATATTACCAAAAAATATTCAACTCTGTTATGTCTAAATGATGAAGTTCCAGAACCTAGGTGAGGTACAGTGGGCTGAGGTCCGGAGCCGATGACCAAGAAAGAATTCTTGAGACATCCTTGGTGCAAAATGGTGGTTTATTAAAGCACGGGGACAGGACCCATGGGCAGGAAGAGCTGCTGCCCCGGGTTGTGAGAGATGGCAGGTTCTTTACCTTGCCATTGGGGGAAAGTGAGGGGAAGGGAGGTTTTAACGGAGCTTTCATATGCTAAAGAGGGCCTACAAGGTGCAGGGATACCGGAGGTCTTGCGGCTTGATCAATGTTATCTTTTGGCCAGCCATTAACATCAAGATAGTTGGGTGGAATAGTTCCTGGTGGAATGTCACAATCCTGCTATCAAGCATCTTTGTTAGTGAGATTTAGGTTCAGAAGAGTTTTAACTTTATTTACATTTCCTTCTACCTCAGCCTCCTTCAGTTTTATGGAGGGGAGGGTGATGTTAGGGCTTGAGGAACTGAAATTGTGCTATTGACAAGGTAACTTCTTTGTTTGTAGATCTCTAGGACATTTGTAAACCAAGGGAGACTCCCGTCTTGCAGGATTGTGATCTCTGCAAGTTAACTATTTGCTTTTCCTTTACGGCAGCCAGGAATGGCTGAGGAATGTCACACATATTACCGAATGGAAGGGAGTGGGTGGAGAGGGGGTGCAAGGTGCCAGCTTCTGCTTTGTCCTCAGCCAGGCTCCTGCTCCCTCATATTAACTTCCTGGATACAGTCTGATGAAGTTTTAGAACATAAGTGAGGTTCAGCAGGGTGAGGTCCAGAACCGATGACCAAGAAAGAATTCTTGATCCATCTTTGGTGCAAAATGGTGGTTTATTAGAGCAGGGGGACAGGACCTGTGGGCAGAAAGAGCTGCTGCCCCAGGGTTGTGAGAGGTGTCAGGTAATATACTATGGGGTTAGGGGAGGTGAGGAAAAAGGGTTTCAACAGAATTTTCATATGCTAAAGAGGACCTACAAGATACAGGATACCAGAGGTCTTTTTTGGTTCTCAACAAGGTATTAACATTAAGATAGGTGGGAGATTCCTAAAGAATGTCACACAGGTCCCACTCCAGGAGTGGGGGTAGGGAAAGGTTGCAGGGTATCAGCCTTTTGCTTTGTCCTCAGCCAGCCTTCTGTTCCCTCATCACAGTCAGTCTCTTTTTTTTCTATATTTGAATCTTGTCTTTGTTATGGCTTCTTATTGTGGACTTCAGTATCTCAGTATTTCTGAGGGTGAGTCTGAAAGTGAAAAATCAAGTAGTATACATGTATGTGTTTTATATATATTATATACAAATATATACAATATGCATGGGGCAGAGAGCTAAAAAAATTTAGTTTCTTATCCTGACCATGCAAAAAGCTTTATTTACCCTGTTTCTAATTTGCTTCTCTAAGTTTTATTCCTTATTTACTTCTTACAGATTAAAGACCAAATAATTAGATATTGGGAACTTTAATGTTAGGGTTGAAAAACTGCCGCTCACCTGCTTTACTCTAAGGACCAGATCATGTTTTGTAAAGTTTACTGCTAAGAGAAGAGCAATGGAGTTTCCATGCTTTCTTCTGACCAACCTACTTTCAAAAGAGGAAGAAAGATCTGACCCTTTAGTAATATTGCCCTAGAGTTGGCCAACCCACAGTAGAGGAAGCCTGACTGAAGCAGGAAACTTTTCTAGAGAAAGGAAATAGAAAATCTGAACCAAGCAACTTTTTTTTTTTCCCTTCCTCCCCCCATTCCCTTCCCTGGCTGTAGAAGTTCAGCTCTATTTCCTTGAAGCCTTGATCCATGGTGACTATGCTTTTGGCTTTTAATTTCTTCTCTTAGGTGAGTCAAACAGGCTGAGTGGGGAGGGTTTTGCTTATCAATAGACAGGACTATCAAATCCTTTATCCTCCAGAGTAAAGTTTTTTTTTGTGGAGAATGCTTTAGTATTTCAGTAGGGCTACACTTTCTCTCTTCATGCAAGAGCCAGGAAGGTATCTTTCCCAGATTTTCATCATGAAAATGTGGTACGTGTCTTAGAAGGAAAGTCCAGGAAACTGCAGGATCACCCTGTTTGCAGCTCCCAGAAGTTTTTCACTGTTATGCTGGTTCTCATGCTGGGTTTGCTCAGCCTTCATTGATTCATCAACATGAGTATTTAAATGTTTCTACCATTTTATGGCTCTAGAGATTTCTGATCTAGGTTACCAGATTTATGAATGCACTTGTCTTTCCAGATTTCATGATGGAATTTTGCCCTATGTCCTCAGTGCTTTGGTAGAGCCAAGAAAAGTCACTAAAATTTAGTTCGTTCACTTTTTCTTGTGGCAAAAATGGGACTGTTAGGCATGATGGCATCCAAGTACTTTAAATGTTGAAGCTGAAATCAGAAATCATCACCATATTTTGGGGCTTTACAAAAACCACAAAAGAAGGAACTCTGGAGAGACAGAGAGAGATAGAAAGAGACAGAGAGGGAAAGAAAAAGAAAAGCTATCCTCAAACAGTCCTCGTTCAAAAAAATTTATTTCAAAAACAATAAAAAAAAAAGTATTAAGTTCAACTCCCATGCAAAGTTCTCATAAGAAGAAAACATTATAATAGCATTCCTATATAAAATAAAATCATTCCAGAAAAATTTGCCCATAAAATAGAGAAAATAATAATCTAATACCCCAAAGTAAGATAAGAAATATTAAGAAAATATTACCAAAAAATTGAAGAAGAAAAAAAATGTTTTATTAAATTTCAGGAAACAATTAGAAATGCCAAAAAAAAAAAATTCAGAACTGAAAATTAAACTTGAGGCACAAAGAACCAAAACAAAACAAACTGCTATAGAAAATTATCCAGGATTAACAGAAGATAAAAATAGGTGAAATTAAATAGAAATTTCAAGAGAGACTGAAGATGATAAAAAAGTTTCAATAGATATGTAACTGGATTTTTTTTTTTTAATTCAAGCAATTGAAAAGAAGGAACACTACAAACCACAATTCAAGGATAGCTTACATATAGAGAGACACATACATACATGCATTCATACATACATACATACATACATAGTTTACATATTACATAAACCATAGTTTGTAAAGGCTAATATGTTATTGGGGAAATCTTCCTAAAATAATCAATACTGATTTTTTTTCTGGCAAAATTGTTTCATGATAAAAAATATAAGAAGAAATCCTAAATCCTTTCACCATAGAGATAGAAACACCAAGTCACTTATAAGGGACAAAAAAATCACTGTGCCATTAATCTCTTTATAAACAAAACTTTTTGTCAGAAGAATATAACATGACACATTTAAGATAATCAAGAAAAGATTTTTTTTAAAAAATCAATGATTTAAAATAGTCCAACTAACTTTGAAGTCTAAAGGCTAAAGATAAAATTCTATCATTGTGCAAGAACCCAGGAAATATTGCGTCCATGAACTTGTTTTTGTAATATAAATGTTTTCATACTGGATATCAGACATTCAAAATCACTGAAAATACATTAACATAAAGTCTGGTGGGGAACATCAAATATATATATTTACACATAGAATGAGTATATATGAATTACAGGAGGAAGAATATAAAGTTTGTAACAGCTATTTCCTCTGACAATGTAGAACTAAAAAATGAAGTGAGAATAAGAACATATGTCAGCAATCAAATGACTGGTATTTATGAAAGTATTACTATCTGAAAATCATTTACCTGCAATATGATATAAAATATAAGAATAATTATGTAATGTTCTAATTTTCTTTATAATGCTCTTAAAAAAATCAGATACTCTGGAAATTTAAAAAATCTAGATTTAAGATCAAAGAAATTAAAGAAATACCCTGTGGTAATGAACTTTAAATGGACATAAAATTTTGTACTCATGAGTTTACACTATAAAGCCCTAGAAATTATATACAATCTAGTAGAGTTCAATCCATAGAATCCTGATACTGATACTGAAATTTCACGTCCCACTAAAGGAAATAAAGGTTTCTTGGGGAAAATGGCTGATTTTAGGAATAAAGCAAGGAACATACAAGATAATCTGAGTCATCTGGGACCCCAGATAGAAAGAAAACTATATCTATTATTAGGTGAAAAGCCCAAGGGATTTGGGAATTCCAAAGAGTGGAAAATGTGAACACCAAAATCTAATACCTAAAATAGACTAAAACAAGTCAAATATCTTTTAATTCATTAATATTGGTACCCACTCAACCCCCATAATAATATAAAATTGGATACTTCTGTATTATGCTAGGTAACCAATTCTTTTAAACCTACTAAATAAAATTATTTAACATTTATCTTGCCTTTTCTATTCAGATATTACCCAGGGTGACCAAATGTTAGATGAGATACAGTTTATTTTTATAAAAGTATTCCAGAAAATAAAGGAACATAGAATAATGGCATTGTAATATCACATTATGCAATTCCTAGTAAATTAATTAACCATCAGCATCAAGCATCAATGAACACTCTGTGCTTCCCAGGGAATTCATCACTACCTTGCCAATTGTGGCAAACCATCATTCCTGAATCAGACTCAGCCTATGGGTTAAACTAACAATTTTATGTAACTCTGAGGACAGATAATCATGTTAAACTATACAAGGGAAATGCAATTAGCAAAACCGTATCTGTGAGAAATTGTACAAGACATCATCAGGGCTCCTCAACAAATAAATTGCAAGCAAAAATTAAAAATAGGAGCAGAGGGAATTAGATAGATTAAAAGGAAATAATATGACATTAGGAAAAAATAAATTTGATGATTTTAGCAATATTCATGTAAGCAATAAATCTGTATTAAAAAAAGGAAGCTTTACTGTAAATGTCAGATGCAGTCACTATTAGAAAAGGAGAGAGAGTTAGGATTTTGGGGTCTCAAGTGGAAGGTTTCTGTGGTGTGTGGCAATATTGTATCTCTTAATTTGGATGATAGTTACAATGTCTTATGGCAGTTCATTAATTATATTTGATTCATGCTCCTTTCTGTGTCTACCATATTAATTTAAAATATAATTTAATAGGAAGAGAGATTTTCTTCATCTTTCTTCCTTCATGTCATCTATCTAGAAAGTGTTAATGACTTTCTTGAACAGTCATATAGGACCACAAGTGTTATCAAGAACTAGAATAATGGCAAGATAACTGCATTCCTTATTGTCTACTTTATGATATTTTTTAGGAGAGATAGAATTAAACTTACATCTTATTTGAGCCACTGTTTTTCATATTTTTCTAATCACTGAAGACAAACCTAATTCCAAGTAATTCAATTTCCTTGATAAAATTAAATTAAATAATTAAAGTTTCTTATAGTTTATAAGACAATTTAAGTGAGAAGAGTATAAGACTTCTTAAAGGCCTTCCTATCTCCCTGTAATGCACAAATATGGGTTATTGAGTAATAAATGGCACAGTTCAATACAATAGATCTCCCACCAATGTTTGGTAGAAAGGACATTTAGAAGTACAAAACTTAAAGAATGGATACACTTTGATCAGTAGACCAGGGAAAATAGGAAAAATAACACTGTATATCAGAAGGAAAATCCATTATTCAAAACACAGGTCTTTGAGAGTAGAACCACAGAGGAGGGTCTTATGATCCAGAGACAAGAAAAAAATCTGCAGCAATGATAATGTTATGGGCATGTACCAACATTTAGAACATGTATATGATCAGAGATTACAAAAAATAAATAAGTAAAACAGTTCAACAGAACTAGGAAGATCTCAAAATATATTCTGGCAATGCAGTCATAATTGGTCCCAATGAGAAGAATAAATCAATATGGTTACTCCAAAAAGTTCTGCAATGGGCTTTTTGTGTGTTTGCTAAATGTTTACAGGAGATTAAAAAGGATCTCACCACCATGAACAATGAGGAGTTGAACAGGCACATAAGAAGGCCAGGCTGCTAAAATAAGTACATACTTATTTGAGGCTTACAAAATACTATATCACAGAAATATATTTTAAGTATTCTCAACTAGAAGTATATAATAAGAAAGGAATTGGTTAAAATAATTGAGTAATATATAATGTATAAGAGTACAATAAAACATTAGACATTTGCTTTGTTTGCTTCATCTCTGTGAAAGGTGATGATTGTTTTTAATTTTTTTATAAACATATAATGTATTATTAGCCCCAGGGGTACAGGACTGTGAATCGCCAGGTTTACACACTTCATAGCATTCACCATATCACATACCCTCCCCAACGTCCATAACCCCACCACCCTCGCCCGACGCCCCCCCCCCCCCCCCCAGCAACCCTCAGTTTGTTTTGTGTGATTAAGAGTATCTTATGGTTTGTCTCCCTCCGGACCCCATCTTGTTTCATTTATTCTTTTCCTACCACGAAAACCCCCACATTGCATCTCCATTTCCTCATATCAGGGAGATCATATGATAGTTGTCTTTCTCTGATTGACTATTTCGCTAAGCATAAAACCCTCTAGTTCCATCCACAACGTTGCTAATGGCAAGATTTCATTTCTTTTGACGGCTGCATAGTATTCCATTGTGTATATATATATACCACTTCTTCTTTATCCATTCATCTGTTGATGGACATCTAGGTTCTCTCGATAGTTTGGCTGTTGTGGGCATTGCTGCTATAAACATTTAGGTGCACGTGCCCCTTTGGATCACTACGTTTGTATCTTTAGGGTAAATACCCAGTAGTGCAATTGTTGGGTCATAGGGTAGCTCTATATTCAACTTTTTGAGGAACTTCCAAGCTGTTTTCTAGAGTGGTTGTACCTGCTTGCATTTCCACCAACAGCATAGGAGGAGAATTTCCCCTCTCTCCGCATCCTCGCCAGCATCTGTCATTTCCTGATTTGTTAATGTTAGCCATTCTGACTGGTGTGAGATGGTAGCTCATTGTGGTTTTGACTTGTATTTCCCTGATGCTGAGTGATGTGCAGCATTTTTTCATGTGTCTGTTGGCCATCTGGATGTCTTCTTTGCGGAAATGTCTGTTCATGTCTTCTGCCCATTTCTTGATTGGATTATTTGTTCTTTGGGTGTTGAGTTTGCTAAGCTCTTTATGGATTTTGGATACTAGCCCTTTATCTGATATGTCCTATGCAAATATCTTCTCCCATTCTGTCAGTTGTCTTTTGGTTTTGTTAACTGTTTCCTTTGCTGTGCAAAAGCTTTTGATCTTGATGAAGTCCCAATAGTTCATTTTTGCCCTTGCTTCCCTTGCCTTTGGCAATGTTCCTAGGAAGAAGTTGCTGTGGCTGAGGTCAAAGAGGTTGCTGCCTGTGTTCTCCTCAAGGATTTTGATGGATACCTTTCTTACACTGAGGTCCTTCATCCATTTGAGTCTATTTTTGTGTGTGGTGTAAGGAAATAGTCCAATTTCATTTTTCTGCATGTGGCTGTCCAATTTTCCCAACACCATTTGTTGAAGAGACTGTCTTTTTTCCACTGGACATTTTTTCCTGCTTTATCAAAGATTAGTTGACCATAGAGTTGAGGGTCTATTTCTGGGGTCTCTATTCTGTTCCATTGATCTATGTGTCTGTTTTTGTACCAGTACCATGCTGTCTTGATGATGACAGCTTTGTAATAGAGCTTGAAGTCCAGAATTGTGATGCCACCAACTTTGGCTTTCTTTTTCAATATTCCTTTGGCTATTCGAGGTCTTTTCTGATTCATATAAATTTTAGGAGTATCAGTTCCATTTCTTTGAAAAAAAAAAATGCATGGGATTTTGATAGGGATTGCATTAAATGTGTAGATTGCTCTAGGTAGCATAGACATTTTCACAATATTTGTTCTTCCAATCCAGGAACATGGAACATTTTTCCATTTCTTTGTGTCTTCATCAATTTCTTTCATGAGTACTTTATAGTTTTCTGAGTATAGATTCTTTGCCTCTTTGGTTAGGTTTATTTCTAGGTATCTTATGGTTTTGGGTGGAATTGTAAATGGGGTTGACTCCTTAATTTCTCTTTCTTCTGTCTTGTTGTGGGTGTAGAGAAATGCAACTGATTTCTGTGCATGGATTTTATATCCTGACACTTTACTGAATTCCTGTACAAGTTCTAGCAGTTTTGGAGTGGAGTCTTTTGGGTTTTCCACAAATAATATATCATCTGCAAAGAGTGGTAGTTTGACTTCTTTGCCGATTTGGATGCCTTTCTTTTTGTTGTCTGATTGCTGAGGCTAGGACTTCTGGTACTATGTTGAATATCAGTGGTGATAATGATCATCCCTGCTGTGTTCCTGGCCTTAGGAGAAAAGCTTTCAGTTTTTCTCCATTAAGAATGATATTTGCGGTGGGTTTTTCATAGATGGCTTTGATAATATTGAGGTATGTGCCCTCTATCCCTACACTTTGAAGAGTTTTGATCAGAAAGGGATGCTGTACTTTGTCAGATGCTTTTTCAGCATCTCTTGAAAGTATCATATGGTTCTTGTTCTTTCTTTTATTAATGTATTGTATCACATTGATTTGCAGATGTTGAACCAAACTTGCAGCCCTGGAATAAATCCCACTTGGTGTTGGTGAATAATCCTTTTAATGTACTGTTGAATCCTATTGGCTAGTATTTTGGTGAGAATTTTCGCATCTGTGTTCATCAAGGATATTGGTCTGTAATTCTCTTTTTTGATGGGATCCTTGTCTGATTTTGGGATCAAGATGATGCTGGCCTCATAAAATGAGTTTGGAAGTTTTCTTTCCATTTCTATTTTTTGGAACAGTTTCAGGAGAATAGGAATTAATTCTTTTTTAAATGTTTGGTAGAATTCCCCTGGGAGGCCATCTGACCCTGGGCTTCTGTCTGGAGATTTTTGATGACTGTTTTAATCTCCTTACTGGTTATGGATCTGTTCAGGTTTTCTGTTTCTTCTTGGTTCAGGAGATAATGATTTTTAAACCAGGAACTCCATGTCATTGCAATTATAAAGACACTGAATCTAAGGAGCTGTGGGAAACTAAAGTATATCAAATATGTACAAGTCTCTTCTGGAGCCAATGAAATCCCATTTTATGACAACCAAAGTACTTATATATGTAAATTCCAAATCACTACTGTTAAATATGGATAAACTGTGCATAATAGTAGAGCTTCCAGAACATGTGTATTGGCAATGTTCAATCTTTCATTCTCCAGCATAGACACACACAAATATAATGCACATTTATAATCATACCACATAGAGTTTTATAAGAAATTTCCTTACTTTTCTTTTTTTTATTTAAATTTTTTTAAATTTTATGTCTTTTCAGTGTTCTAGAATTCATTGTTTATGTACCACACCCAGTGCTCCTTGAAATTCATGCCTTCCATAATACCCACCACCAGGTTCACCCAATTCCCCACCCCCTTCCCTCCAAAACCCTCAGTTTGTTTCTCAGAGTCCAAAGTCTCTCATGGTTTGTCTCCCCCTCCAGTTTCCCCCATCACATTCTCCTCTCCATCTCCCTATGTCCTCTGTGTTATTCCTTATGATCCAGAAGTAAGTGAAACCATATGATAATTGACTCTCTGCTTGACTTATTTCACTCAGCGTAATCTCTTCCACTCCCATCCATGTTGATATAAAAGTTGGGTATTCATCCTTTCTGATGGCTGAGTAATATTCCATTGTAAATGTGGACCATATCTTCTTTATCCATTCATGCATTGAAGAGCATCTTGGTTCTTTCCACAGTTTTGTGGCTGTGGCCATTGCTGCTATGAACATTGGGGTACAGATGGCCCTTCATTTCACTACATCAGTATCTTTGAGGTAAATACCCAGTAGTGCAACTGCAGGATCATAGGGAAGCTCTATTTTTAATTTTTTGAGGAATCTTCACAGTTTTCCAAAGTGGCTGCACCAACTTGCATTCCCACCAACAGTGTAAGAGGGTTCCTCTTTCTCCACATCCTCTCCAACACATGTTGTTTACTGTCTTGTTCATTTTGGTCATTCTAACTGGTGTAAGGTGGTATCTCAATGTGGTTTTGATTTGAATCTCCCCGATGGCTAATGATGATGAACATTTTTTCATGTGTCTGTTAGTCATTTGTATGTCTTCTTTGGAGAAATGTCTGTCCATGTCTTCTCCCCATTTTTTGATGTGATTATCTGTTTTGGCTGATATCCAAGATCTATAAAGAACTTACTTTTCATGTGCATTTTTCTATGCCATTTAAAAGTCTTCAAAAGCATTGCATTAAACTCTGCATTTTTGTATTTGAATATTCACAATTTATTTATCAAAGTGGATCCTGTGGTGTGTCACCCAGATCACTCCTTCAAGCCTACGTACTTACTTCCCCATATCTGCCAATGTTAATGACTGATTGCTCTGACCTGTGCTACTGTCTGGACGGTACCTTCAACCTAAGAGATTTGTTCCATCAAAATTCAACTTTCCCTACATCAACTTTTCTTCATCTAATGATGGTTAATATGGAGTATAATGTACCAGCCCCTTGATATGGGACAATTTAAAGGGATCATGCCAGTTTCAGAGTTGAGCATCGAATAATCTCATACCTCTGCTATGACCATCACAGTTCAAAATAAAACAAACAAAACAAAAACATATCAGTTCTGCTTTCCTCACCACTCTACCCATAGAGATATTGGAGAAATTGAACCAAAGGTAATATCTAATGAGTTTCTTGTACACAATTCCACCTTTCAAAATCTGTTTCTTAGTCTCAACCAAAGAAAATGACCTTTTCCCATGGAGTAGACATTAAGAATTGGCAATCAAATATACATGAACCCTATGAATCTCGCAAAGTTGAGTGTCTCTACTGTTTCCCAGACATTCTAGGTGTGGATATAAAATAAAATACTTTCGCAGAAAGCTTTTGCATTATTAGTAGAAAAAAAAAGCTTTTCTTTCTTGCTTTTCTTGTCTCTCCTAGAAAATGATTCAAACCCTGGAACAATGATTCAACCCCATTAGCCATCGTGTGGCAACATAATAATGACAGTCAAGGTACTAAGGATGGAATTGCAGGAATACACAAACAGCTTGGGTCTCTTGCAAGACTGTTGAAGGGCTTACCTTTGGACCTTTAGTTAAGTTAGAAAAAATAAGTTTCCATTAAGGCAATGCAGGAGAGGTATATGTTGCATACAGCTGTACACAGTTATAATTGAAAACTAGTTTTTTAGATACTTGTTTTAAGCTTTCTCATGACTAGAATTAAAGTGTTGAATTAATTGTGGACTTGTTTCTGCAAACTTTGTTATTTCCTCATGATACACTGTTATGTTTAAAATGACTAACTGCAGGGGCACCTGGGTGGCTCAGTTGGTTAAGCAATTGCCTTCGGCTCTGGTCATGATCCTGGAGTCCCGGGATCTGGAGTCCTGGAGTCCCACATGGGGCTCTCTGCTTGGTAGGGAGTCTGCTTCTCCTGCTTCCCTCTCTCCTCTCATGTTCTTTCTCTCTCATTCGCCTCTCAAATAAATAAATAAAATCTATAAAATAAAATAAAATAAAATAAAATGACTAAGTGCAAAGCTATAAATGTTTTAATGTTTCTAGATAGGTACAGTAGTCCCTCCTTATCTACAATTTTGCTTTCTGCAGTTTCAGTTCCTCACAGTCAACTGCAGTCTGAAAACAGGTGATCCTCCTTTTTCTGATGCATGGTCAAAAGGTCAATAGTAGCCTAATGCTATGTCACAATGTCTGTATCATTCACCTCACTTCATCTAATCATGTAGGCATTTTATCATCTCACATCATCATCATAAGAAGAAGGGTAAGTGTAATAAGATCATATTTATTTATATATTTCAGAGAGAGCTCACATTTACTTAACTTTTGTTATAGAATATTGTTATAATTGTACAATTTTATTATCTATTGTTCATCTCCTACTATACCTAATTTATAAATTAAATTTTATCATAGGTATTTTGTGTAGGGAAAAAAAGATAGTTTAAATAGTGTTTAGTACTATGTACAGTTTTAGGCATCGAGTGGGGGTCTTGGAACATATCCCCTATGAATAAGGGTGGGGGGGTCTATTGTACTGCCAGAGTTTCCGTTGTAGTAATTTATGATCATCTTGAAGTCCATTAGATTTCCCATCTCACAAAACTATTGCCAGCACTATTACCATTTATCTTGCCAATTTAACAGAATGAAAAAATGCCTCAAACTTTCAAATTTGAAAGCCTGCTCATTACTGAAATTGAGGTTTTGGGGTTTTTTTTAAATTTTTTTTTGTTTTTTTTTTGAGAGCAAACATTTTGTGCTTCAGAGTTCTTGAGAATGAATAAATGAATGCCGCATGCATGTGCTGGGAACTGTTTTTGTCTCTGGGGTAATAAAATGTACAATACAAACACTGTCCTTTCATCACAGAGTTATATTTTGGTGAGAAAAAACAAGCATAAATAAACAACACATCAAACATCAAATAGACATAATAACTCTAACAATGAATAAAGTAGTTGAAGGAGATAAAGAGGGATGAGGAAGCCACTTAAGTACAGCAATCATGGGAGGTATATCTGAAGAAATGATATTTGGTCAGGGACGAAGGAGCAAACAAAGTGAAGATATGGGAATCAAGTATTCCTGGCAAAGTAGGCATCATGTGTAAGATAATGAAATGGAAATGAACTCCCTGGTAGGAGAAACAATACAGCTAGGAGCAACAAAGTTCATTATATCTAAAACAGAGTGAGAAGGAGACAGAAGGAATGTCATGAATTTCATAACGTAGGCAAGGACTAGGTCATATAAAACCTTATATACATACCATGTGTTACGGGTTGAACTTTATCTCCCCAAAAATGATATATTGGAGACTTAAACCCCAGTGCCTCAGAAGGTGACCTTATTTGGTGATGGGGTCTTTACAAAGACAATCAAGCTGCAGTTGGGTCATTAAGTTAGACCTGAATTAATTCAACATGACTGTTGTCCTTATAAAAAAGGAATTTGGATACAGAGACACATGCGCATCAAGGGAAGATGATGGGAAGGGATACAGGAAGAGATGGCCATCAATAAGCCAAGGAGAGAGACCTGGAATATATTCTCTTACAGCTTTCAGAAGGAACCAACCCTTAGCATCTCATTTTTAGACTTCTAGCTTCCAGACCTATGCGACAATACATATCTGTTGCTTAAGGTATGGAGTCTGTGGTGCTTTGTTACCATAGCCCTAGCAAACTAACACATTACATAAAAACTTCTATTTATTAGATATGCAATAAAAAGCTATTGGATGATTTGAGGAGAGCTATATAATCCAATTTACAAGTTAAGTATAAGGGTCATTTCTGTTTTCTATATGGAGGACTTTTTCAAAAACAAATCAGGTATCAAAGGAAGGGGATCATTTGAGAGAATTGTGATAATCTAGGTGGATAATTATGAATTGCAAGAGTGGTAAAGTCGAGAATTTGAGAAGTGGACACATTTGAAATCTATTTTTAAAGCTTGTTGATTGATAGAATGTGGGCTGTGAAATAAAATAAGGATTCAAAAAATAAGAGCTATATTCTGTTCAAAAATGTTACTGGGTTAGGAATTTTTTTTTCATTTACAAATGGATGGGATAAAAATTATTTCAACATATTATATTTTTTAATATGTATTAGATGGCCAGTTGGAAATGTCAGGTGAGCAATCAGATAAAGAAGTCTAGATGTCAGTGACAAGGGCAAAGCTATAGATAAAAATTTCAGAGTCATTACTGTACATAGATTTTAAAAGCCATTAGATTTATATGGAATTACTTAGAGAGTAATTATAGACAGGAAAAAAATGAGAAAATGAGGGCTGTGAACTACATGTTAAAGCAACAAAACAAAAATTGGTAGGAGGACAGAATAAAGGAAACTGAGAAACCAAGTCATGCTTTAGCTCTTTTTTTTTTTTTAAAGATTTACTTGTTTTATTTGAAAGAGAGAGAGAGAGCATGAGCAGGGGGTGCAGAGAGTCTTATACAGATTCTACTGAGTGTGGGGTCCATCATGAGGCTTGACCTCAAGACCCTGAGATCATGACCTGAGACGAAACCAAGAGTCCAACACTTAATCAACTGCACCATCCAGGCACTCCCATGCTTGAGCTTTTCAGCATATTGGGATGAAAAGTCAATTCCAACAAGTGGTATGTCAGCAACTTCAAAAAGGTAGTTGTGAAAAAGTAAGAGAAAAAGAAACAATTTTTTATCAAACAGAAAATGATTCGTGGAGGGTTCCAGAGAGTACAATGCTAGGGAAGTAAGTCAGAGAAAGACAAATACCACATGCTTTCACTCATAAGTGGAATTAAAACAAACAAACCAACAAACAAAAAAACAAGCATGGTTGGGAATGGGTGAAATAGGTGATGGTGATTAAGAAGAGCACTTGTGATGGGCACCAGGTGATTAAAATAAAAACTTTAAAAAAAAAATATTTCTGATTCATGGTGTCAGATCCTCAAGAGGTGTCAACAAGAATAAGCGCCAAAACAGGCATTGGATTCAGCAATTAGGACGTCATGTCTCACATAAAATAGAATAAAATCATCCAGATGATCAAGGCAGAAACCAGCCAGAATCCTGCCTACCATAGATTGTGTCAGTTATGAGAGAAGTGAATGTGATTTACGATCATAAAACTTCCTCAGGAAAGGATAAGAACAATGTGTATAAATTAGAAAATGGTGTGTGTGTGTTTGTGTGTGTGTGTGTGTGCGCGCGCGTTTGTGTGTGACAATGTAAGCATCTTTGGAGACTGAAGATTTTAACAGAGAAGCACATTTACGTTTGTTTAATCTTGAAGGGAGTATGATCTTATCTTTTTCTACGTGACATTCATTCCTGGTTCACTTACTGATTGAGTCAACAAGTGTTTTAGATGGCCTGCTAAATGTCAAATATTTTTTGAGGGGTTGGGGATATAATAAAGGGAGACAACAAACTTTAATTTCAATTCAAATTGGGTTGGGGGGTTATTTTTGCTTCTAGGTAAGATAGAAATACAGGTACGATATTTACCCTCTGGCACATAAAAAAAGAACTAGAAAAAATTGATATAACAGTTTATCAGGCTTAGGAAAAATGCAGTGAAGGACAGTGGTCCATGAAATAGGGGAAGCAAATGAAGGAAAGCTTATAATGGCTCTCACCTTACCTTCTGGAGCTGGTGTCTCTGTAGGGCCACAGGAAGGGGAAACCTGGGTGGAACCTGAAGTTCTCCCAAAGTTGAGGAGATAAAACTGGATTCCAGAGATGCCCGGGAAGCTAGAACTCTCTAGGCAGGGTGCCAGGTAGGACAAAGCTGGAGAAAGGAAAGCTCTTCCTGTAATTCTGCACAAGGTTTTCTCCCAAGGCTCCAGCTGAATAAGGAAGCAGTACATCTCCAAGAGGAAACTACGCCAGGATAGGGAGAGCACTGCTTGGGAAAAAAAGCAGAGGCAAAACCCTCTGAGCTAAGTCGCAGCTGGGAATGGTTTGTGTTTCCATCAGATAGGGTGGAAACACTTGTAATTCAAAAGGCATAGATTAGAGAAAAGAGAATGTCATTGCCTAAATAGTGGTGCAAAATCGACCTCTTTGTTGAGACTCTTCTGGTCTACACATTAAATACTAAAGCAAGAGTTGGTAAAGAGGACAACAAACAAACAAACAAACAAACAAACAAACCAAAAAACAGTTATTTTAACTATATCCTGCATGTTCCTGAAACTAGAGGAAAGACTGAATTATGGTGTCAAAGATCAAGGTGGACATCAGTAAAAACAGGTAGAACAGATTTTAGTAGTAGAGAAATATGTAGTAATATACTGTTGCAAAGGTAACAGGGTCCAGTATGGACTGAACTCAGCTACATTTGTAGAGAAGTGACTGGGCATTTTTTTTTTCTTTTAGATTTTATTTATTCACTTGACAGAGATCACAAGTAGGCAGAGAAGCAGGTGGGAGGTGTGGGAGTGTGGGGGGGAAGCAGGCTCCCTGTGGAGCAAAGAGCCTGATGTAAGGCTCAATCCCAGGACCCTGAGACCGAGCCAAAGGCAGAGGCTTTAACCACTGAGTCACCCTGGCGCCCCGTGACTGAGCATTTTAAAAAGAGAATGGGAACTGTGGGGGCTTAAGCAAAGTCAAGAAATTTATAAAAATGGAAAATGTTGGTCTATGTGAAATCCATTTGGGTTTTCTAACTGGTGCTTATCCAAGGTAGGCTCCTGCTCTCCCACAGAGAATGGGAGACAGAGCACTTTCTTCATGTATTGGCTGGAACAAACAGTAAAATTCTTTGGCAGCCTTGAGTTTTCTCAGGCAGGCACTTTAAGGTGGGGAAGGATCATCCTAGGAATGCAGACTTGAGGTGACAGAAACTATGTTAGAATTTGTTAAGGTCTTTTAAGGTATGTGCATATGTGTGGTGGGGAGAAAGATGGACAAAATCATTGTTTCTGAAAATCTGCAGTTTCTATAAGTCAAGGTGGAAGCCCAACTAGAGTTTGGTCCAAGAGTCCTTGTCAGGGGTGTGTATGAGATTAATGGCAGTTTAATACATAAGCAGAAGTAAAGTAAAAATTTGAAGGCATGGGAATAGAAACCACACAAAATGAAACACAATGAGAAAAAAATGAAGTAAAAATAAAGCATAAGAGAGCTGTGGAACAGCCTCAAGTGGCCTAAAATATGATCATTTGAGTCTCCAATGGAAAATAGAGAATAGGTAGGTAGATTTTTAAATATTTGAAAAATAATGGCAAATATATCACATTTGATGGAAAAACAAACTCACAGATCCAAGAAGTTCAATGAAACTGAATATAAAACAAATGAAGAAGACTATAAAAATTTGCACTATAATCAAATTGCTCAAAATCAGTGAAAGGTCACAAACATAGTAAAAAAAAAAAAAAATGCATATTGGGGCGCCTGGATGGCTCAGTGGGTTAAAGACTATGTTTTTGGCTCAGGTCATGATCTCAGGGTCCTGGGAGCGAGTCCCACATCGGGCTCTCTGCTCAGTGGGGAGCCTGCTTCCTCCTCTCTCTCTCTCTGCCTACTTGTGATCTCTGTCTGTCAAATAAATAAATAAAAATCTTAAAAAAAATGCATATTGAATATAAAGGAACAAGGAAAATGCTAATAGCTGACCTCTTATAAACCACACATGTCAGAAGACAGTGGAGCAACATTTCAGCCTAAAAATTGTATCTTTTGAAAATATATTCCAAACATGAAGGCAAAATTAAAATTCTTTCAGCCCTGTAAAATGTGAAAGAATTGATTATAACCAGTCCTGCCATATGAGAAATATAAATTCTTCAGACAAAAGGAAATTATACCAAAAGGAAACCTACGTCTGCTCAGTAGAATGAAGATTCCTATAAATAGTAAAAATAAAATTTTATTATTTTTAAAATAATTGACTTTGTAAAAAGTAATAATGTGCTGTGGGATGTATAACATGTAAGAGTAAGTACAGGCAAAAGCATGGCAATAATATCGGAAAGGTCAAAACGAAAGAAACAGAAATATACTAGTATAAGGTTCTTACACTATATGTGAGGTAACATTATATTACCTAAGGTAGAATAATAAATCAAAGGATACTATGCTGTGCTAGGGGATCTTATATATCCTAAAATGGCAAGAGAATTAAGAGTTGAAACTACTAATAGAATCATAAAATATATGTAGTAGGTAGCAAACAAATATCAATTGCATAAAAAAGAATATACTCAGTTAATAAAAAAAGGAGGTAGAAAAAGAATGAGTAAAAAAAAAAAAAAAACATATAATAGAGGGGCGCCTGGGTGGCTTAGTTTTTAAGTGTCTGCCTTTGGCTCAGGTCATGATCCCAGGATTTCTGGATGGAGCCCCTCATCAGGCTCCCTGCTTGGTGGGAAGCCTGCTTCTCCCTCTCCCTCTCCCACTCCCCCTGATTGTGTTCCCTCTCTCGCTATGTCTCTCTCTGTCAAATAATAAATAAAATCTTAAAAAAAAAATAGAAAACAAATAGAAAATGATAGATTTAAACTTGAACATATCAATAACCAAACTAAATGTAAGCATAATTATCCCAATTAAAAAGAAGGGCTTGTTAACTTGGAGATTAAAAACAAAACAAAACAAAACAAAAGACAACAACAACAACAACAACAAAAAGCAAGGTTCTCATCATGTTAACACTAATCAAAACAAAGTTGGAGAAAATAGAACATAAAAACAGTGCCATCCAGGGGCGCCTGGGTGGGTCAGTAGGTTAATCCTCTGCCTTCGGCTCAGGTCATGATCTCAGGGTCCTGGGATCAAGCCCCACATCGGGCTCTCTGCTCAGTGGGAAGCCTGCTTCCTCCTCTCTGTCTGCCTGCCTCTCTGCTTACTTGTGATCTTACTCTCTGTCAAAACAACAACAACAACAACAACAACAACAACAACAACAACAAAAACCGTGCCATCCAGCTAACTGGATGGTTTTTACATAAAAAAATAGATACGATGTGTATGTTACCCAAATGGACTGAGCTGTCTGTCTTGCTGTGTGCAAAACAATTCCCAAATTTCAATAGCTTAAATAATAATGGTTTACTTTTTGTTTAAACTTCACATATCATGTCGATTAGATGAGGGTTGATGATGTGGCCATCATCCCAGGTATTGCTGGTAGTTATGGCAGAGAGAAAGAGAGAACTGTAGTGTCTCACACTGGGAATTAAATACTTAGCCATGAAATGATTCAGCCCTTCCACATGTAACGCTTTTGTTCAAAACTGCCAGTAGAAAAGAACAATAAACATTTAGTTACATGTGCAATGGTTTATTATTATCCCAAGACCAATATGGTGTAAAGAATGCAGATGGCAGTATCCATAAGTAGGAGGTGGTAGCATTAGTTGTGACAACGTGGGTGATTTTCAATGTTTTCACTTTCCACAAAGTTGCATACATTATTTTTTCTTAAAATAAATCTTAATTACTTTAAAATGAGGAGATTAAAGAACAGTGACTTTACATCAAACCGGCACATGTGTGAAAAAATATAAATATTTATATAATCACACTTATTTTTATGTAGACTATCTCTGGAAAGAAAAGAAAGTGTTACTAGTAGTCTTTGGAGCTGGAACTCTGGTGTAAGATTTTTGGGGAGGAAATACTTCCTTTATACTGAATACTATTTTTAATGGTTTGAATGTTTTTCTTGAGTATATGTTACTGTTATGGGTTGGACTGTGTCTCTTCAAAATTCATATGTTGAATTCCTAATCCCCAGTACCTCAGAAGATGACCTTATTTGCAAATAAGGTAGTAGCAGATGTACACATGTACATGTGTCTATGTCCAAATTTCCTCTTTTTTATAAGGATATAATTAATATGAGATTAGGGGCCATCCTGGGGTGCCTGGGTGGCTCAGTTGGTTAAACATCTCCTTTCGGCTCAGGTCATGATCTCAGGGGCCTGGGATCCAGTCCAGTGTTGGGCTTTGTGGGAAGTCTGCCTCTCCCTCTCCTTCTGCACCTCCCTCCCTACTCATGCTCTCTCTCTCTTAAGTAAATAAATAAAATACCATTTTATAAAAAAATTAGATCCATCCTACTCCAGTATGACCTCATGTTGCGGTACTTGGTTATAATGGTCTTAGCAAACTAATACAATTACTCATTAAAAAAAATAAGCATTAAAAATAAAGAAACCAGGTGGATAATTAATGTGCAGTATGCAGCAGTACATTGGAGTGAATAGAACCAAAAGAACTTGTTGAGTTATTCAGGGAAAAGGGGAGGTGCTAAACTCTGAGAGGGGAAGACTAAGAAAGGATAAAGGCAACAATACAGTTACACCTAATTGAAATAATTTAGAATTGAAATGAAGATACACATTTGTAGACTATCATATTGTTGTTGGATATGTGCTTTGTGTTTGGCATGTAACTTGATTTTTTTTTTAAGATTTTCTTTATTTATTTGAGAGAGAGACAGAGACCGTGAGGATGAGCAGTGGGGAGGAGGCAGAGCAAGAAGAGGCAGGGAGCCCAACAAAGGACTCCATCCTAAGACCCCAAGATCGTGACCCAAGCTGAATGCAGAGGCTCAACCAACAGCCACCCAGGTGCCCCTGTAACTTGATTGCTAATTAAGCCTTCACAGAGGCCATCTCTGTTCTCAGAAGTGGCTCCATGCTTGACATTCATAATCTTCCAACAGAGTTCACTTATACAGATCACTCATGACATTGATGCATGGCTGAAAGTAATGAATACTGGGCCAGGAGTTCGAACACCTGGATCGTATCCTGACTTTTATTAGCTGGTTGAATTATTTAAGTGTTGGAAATTGGTAACTCTTTAAAGACTGTTCAAAGCAATGCAAATACTTCTGCTTGATACAAAGGGATTAATATTTTCTGTATAACAGTCATTTCTTTATTGCTCTGAGTTATTAGCATTTGTTAAATTATATCTATTATCTACATCTATGTTTGAAAGCCAGAATATAGGTATGGATCTATTTGTTTATTTCATGGCTCTAATAAAACATGCTCCTCATATCAACATAAACTGCCTTTTTGTTGTTATATACTATAAAATTGTTAGTGCTTTTTTGGTATTAATACTTTAATATACTTTGAAATAAAGCAAGATATTTCACTTCATAGAGAAGTTGACTACAAGCTCTTTGGCATAATGATAATCTTACTGTCAACTGAATAAATATTCCAAAGCTTGCTTCATCTGTTGTTTGCTTTCCTCGACTGTTTTAAAATTACTTTCATGTCACAAAACTTGTGGCATGTCTCTGTTTTTGCCACGTCATGCTTATGAAATATCTTTTGCAAAGAAGGAATGAAAGCAAAATACCCATTAATTTGGGGATTAATTCTTCAAGTATTTATTATTTTACTAATAAATTACTTAGGTTATACATGGGAAATCACAACTTCATTTCATACAATGCCATAAAACACAAAGAATTGAAGCTCACTTACAGAAAAACTCAGTGCAAGTATTGCCAACACTTCCCCCAACTACAGGTTTTAAGAAGAATTTGAAGAAAGAGAACACATGTTAATTTAGGGTGATACTTCTCTTCAATGAGTAATGACTAAGGTAGTAAGCAACAAATGGGATGATTCAAAGTTCAGTTCTAATGTATAGATCCATTAAGCCCAGTTATTTAAGACCTATGTGTCAGACAAGATTTTAATTCCAAAGATTGATCTTCTTATTTCCTTCAATATGAATATGTGAAGTCAAGAAAAATGCTTACCTCTCTCAGGATATGGGCCGTATTTCTGGTTTCTCTTAATATCACTGGAGAATGACCTTTCCCAGATAATTAGTTTTTCCTGTTAACTGAAGTCTAACATTTCACTGCATCTAGATGTTATTATATATAATGAGTTTTGAAGTTTCTTTTCTTAATAAAATATAGATGAAAAAAATAAAATAAAATATAACTGAAGTCAACTAAAATGACAGTCCTCAAAGTCAAAAGTTTGAAAATCAGTTTAGTATGTTGCTCACTATAAATCAGTAGATGTTGATGCTATGATATAGGTGTGAATGTTACCTAGTTCAAGAAGATAATATTGAATGTCACATCTTTGAATTAATAAATTATTTGTGAGAAATTAAGATTTTGCTCATTATACATTACATTGATGTAATAATAATTACAAGTTACTAATAATAATAATTACTAATTACACATTGGTGTAATAATATTTCTCTGAAAAATATAGGAATATACTATTGGATTAGAAACAAAATTGCATATTGCTAATTTCCACTAGGCACCGATGATTAATGAGACCTATCATTCTAGAATAGAGTGAAGACTTCTAGAGCTGTTGAGGCAGGATAGAGGACTCTGATTGGAGGGATCTTTTGTTCACTTATGTATCTAAAATGCATAGAATAGTGCCTAGCACGTGATTAAAGTTGCTCAAACATTTTTTTGGACTGATATCCTCTGGAGCTTAGATTTTAGGTTCAAAATTTTGCTCTGCTACTTTGCAGTATTAGTGTCTATGGTCAGGTATTTAACCTCTCTGTGTATCCCTTTCCTCATCACTAAAGTGATGATCAGGGTAGTTCCTATCTCAACTGGAATTCTTTGCATTCTACACTCATATATTAGAATAACATGTTGCAGATAGGAAGTGTTAAAATTATTAAATATTGTATTCATTATTGTTGAATAGCTTATGCTGTTCTCTCAAATGCCCTGGCGGAAAGCAGAATGCATCACCCTTCTACCACTAATGTACTTTGGAGATTGTTTATCATGGATAGATGGCTAGAGAGTTGTTAGCATCACAGTACTGTGAAGACATTTATCTTCTTTACACTCACTTTGGCTCTTTCTGTATTCTGCTTTCATGGTCCTTGTTGCTAACTGGCCTGACTCTGAACAGTTTTTCTACTCTTCTGGACTACATTTCTCTTGAGCTCCTATGCTTTGTTGTTTTCCTTTGTTTCTCATTTATCTCTCTTTCTGATATTTTTATCACTATTATATGTCAGTCCTGTGAACTCTAAATGCAGCATACTGCCAAAAAGTCAGTCTCCAGATTATTGAGCCCTTTCTATATTTAAGTCCTTTGGGAATTCTTAGATGATGGCTCCTGGCTTTAGTTAGATGAGCTGGTAAATCTTTATAGAGCTATCTTACTGTGGGCTAACACCAGGCTACTAGCATATCATATAATTAAATGGTTTCTCTATATTTTAACAACCAGACATCATAATGAATCTTGAAGATGGTGCATACAGACATACCAATTTATTTCTTAATGCATTTTTTATGGCTGCCATTGCAGGAAGCTGGAACTGGTCCTGACTGAGTGCATTCGATGTCATTAAAATATAATAGAATTAATGAATAATCAGTACATAAAAGTCCAAAACCCAACATAACAAATTTGGATAACATAAACATCATAATATATTTGATACATTCTTTTTCTATACTAATAATAACAATAGGCAATAGGCAGTATATTGTTTATTCTGCAGAATTATAAGACTAAAAGTTTGACTAACAAAAGAAAAATTATTTAATGCTTTAGAGGAATTACCCCACACTGAAAATCAGTCTCTCTCTCTCTTTTTAAGATTTATTTATTTGTATGACAGAAAGAGAGAGACAGAGAAAGAGAGAGAGCAAGAGAGTGCAAGCAGGGGGAGCTGCAGAGGGAGAGGGAGAAGCAGACTTTCTGCTGAGTAAGGAGCCCAGTGTGGGTCTTGGGGCTCCATCCCAGAGCTCTGGGATCATGACCTGAGCCTATGGCAAGACAATTAACCAACTAAGCCACCAGGTGCCCCTGAAAATCAGTCTCTTAATCTACTTCTCAATCTCCTTCTCTCTTTCCCCTTACTACCTAAGATTCACCTAAAAATAAAACTAACATAAAATCAATTGTATCATGACATTGATTGATCTATTGATTGATTTTAACTATTTATTTATTTATTTATTTATTTATTTTTAAGATTTTCTTTATTTATTTGATAGAGAGATCACAAGTAGGCAGAGAGGCAGGCAGAGAGAAAAGGGGAAGCAGGCTCCTTGCCTAGCAGAGAGCCCAATGTGGGGCTCAATCCCAGGACCCTGAGATCATGACCTGAAAGCAGAGCCTTAACCCACAGAGCCACCCAGGCGCCCCTATTTGTTTTCTTTATTTGACAGAATGAGCAGAAGAACACAAGCAGGGTAACTGCAGAGGGAGAGAGAGAAGCAGGCTCCCTGCTGAGCAGAGAGTCCAATGTGGGTCTCCATCCCAGGACTCTGGGATCATGACCTGAGCCAAAGGCAGACACTTAACCAACTGAGCCACCCAGGCGCCCTGTGTCCTGAGATTTAAGTGAGGTTTGAGCACTCCAGAAAGTCCACCATAAAGATCATTTGTGGGTGCACAAAGACAGTATTAGTAAATGTCTTAGTTCATTTGAACTAAAATTTGGAGATATTTAACATTAAGTGTTATATTAATACACTAATGTATATATACAGTTTATAAATCAAAACATCTTATGTGTACACTATCAAACAAATTTGGAGGTTAATACAGTGGGAATAGTTGGCAATTACAGTATGTTGTAAATATTCATTAGTTTTTTTATTCCAAAGTCCTTTCTAAGTTTCTAGCATCATTTATATGGTCTTGTTTCTGGGCACGGACTTTTGTAAAAGTAAAAAATAAAAAATCCACAGAAACCACAAGGAAGAAGAAAATGCAATGGTTCATCAAAATAATGAAGTAGCAATTTCTGGATGAAACACAGTCTACCCATAAATATTGTCATGTCAGGAAAATCAGGTTTTTAAACTTAATATTAATGTTTCAGAATGTTCTTACTACATTTACTATAAAACATGGGGATTAAAAGAGCATAATATTGCCTCTTGACAAATTTTTTATAAAGCCTATTTCACATTTTTCACCAAAAATCATTAGATTGTGGAATTCATTCATTCATTTAATATATCAGCTGCGTGTAATAAGGATGATTAAGCCTCACTATTTTCAGCAAGTTTACAAGCTAAATAAAGAGGCAATAGAGTATGATGAATAAGATAATAGCATTTATAGAACAATATAAATATCATTTAAAAAGTATTTATGAATAGTATTATTTTCTTTTATACAATGCCAATATATAAGAAATATAAGTTTGGAAACTAAGAAGTCAAATTCACCATCATTATAATTTCAGCAAATCAGAGAATTTGTTAGTAACCAAAGAGGTGAGTTGTTAATGGCTTTACCAACAAAGCAAATACATGCAAATAAAAACACAAATTAACTGCTTTTTGAGAACATTTTCACATTTTGAAATAAATGCAACTTGAAATTAATTACATAGGAAATATGATACAGCATTTTATCTGGCATTTTCTACATTATTTGGACATTTACTCACTTTTGGTTGTATTAAATTCTGTTTTACATTTCAAGAAAATCACAATGTTTTTTAAAAAGACAAAGACTGATGAGGAAAGTCTAAAAATAATCTAGCAAGGTTATTATCAAAAAAAAAAAAAAGACAAAAAGTGTTGCCAAGGATGTGGAGAAAATAAGAACCCTAGTACACTGTTGGTAGGAAGGCAAAATGGTATAATCACTATGGAAAATAGTATAGAGGTTTCTTAAAAAATTAAAAATACAACTACCATATGATCCAGTGATCCCACTTGTGGGTATTTATCCAAAAGAATTTAAATCAGAGTCCCAAAGAAATATTAACATACCTATGTTCTTTACAGCACAATTCACAATAGCTAAGATATGGAAATACTCAAATATCCTTTAACAGATGAATGGGTAAACAAAACATGGTATAAACACACAATGAAATTTTACTCAGCCTTAAAAAAGAGGGAAATTCTGCAATATGCTGCAACATGAATATAACTGTGGACATTATGCTAAATAAACTAAACCAGTTCTGGAAGTACATATACTGCCTGATTCTAATTCCATAAGATACCTAAGTAGAAAGTGGTTCCAAGGGGAGGACAGGAGGAGAAAAAAGGGAAGTTGCTAATCAGTGGGCATAAAGTTTTAATTATACAAAATGTGTTAGTCAGGGTTCACCAGAGAAAAAGAACCAATAGTGTATATAGATGATAGATAGTTAGTTAGATAGATAGGTAGATGATAGATAGATAGATGATAAGTATAAAAACATATATAGAGATATATATGTATATACATACATAGGCAATTGATAAAGATATAAAAATATAGTTGCAGATTTATTATAGGAATTGGCTCATGTATTATAGAAGCTGAGAAGTCCCACAGTCTGCCATCTTCAGGCAGGAAAACTGTAAAAGCTGGAGGGGTAATTCAGCCTGATTCTGAAGGCCTGGGAATCTGAGGGCCAATACAGTAAGTCCTGGATTGAGTCCAAAATCCCAAGAATCAGGAGCATTAATGTCCGAGGGCATAAGTTAGATGCCTCAGTGCAAGCAGAGGGAATTCTCCCTTCCCTAACTTTGTTCTGTTCAAGCCCTCAACAGATTGGAGATGCCTACCTGCACTGCTGAAGGTCATGTCTACAACCTCAAATGCTGATCTTCTCCAGAGACACAGTCACAGACACACCCAGAAATAACATTTATCAGGCTTCTTTGCATTCCTTAGCCTAGTCCAGTCTACACATAAAATTAAAACACACAGGATCGGGCACCTGGGTGGCTCAGTGGGTTTGGGCCTCTGCCTTCGGCTCAGGTCATGATCTCACGGTCCTGGGATGGAGGCCCGCATCGGGCTCTCTGCTCAGTGGGGAGCCTGATTCCTCCTCTCTCTCTGCCTGCTTCTCTGCCTACTTGTGATCTCTCTCTCTCTCTCTGTCAAATAAGTAAATAAATAAATAAATAAATATTTTTTTAAAAAATTAAAAAAACACACAGGATCTAAAGATCTCCCGTACAATATTATGCCTACTATATTATACATTTAAAATCTGCTAAGAGAGTAGATTTCATGCTGAGCTTTCTTACTATAGTAAAATAATGTTTTAAAAGATAATACTCTTACAAATAAAACCAAAAACTCAATGGCTTGTCAAAATTTTTGTTTGTAACAGAAAATTTAGTGATTTTTAGTCATTACCAAATCAAGTTACTATCAAATCATTATTAAATCAAAAGTTTTAATTTAGTAGAAAAATTGAAATGAGATATTCTGACAATAGGCAGGTCTTCTCTAGGAAAGATTTCGTGAACCCAGACTCCTTTTTTCATCTCATAGATATGTCATTTCCAGCATGTGGGTCTCAAGTTTGCCATACTCATCTATCAGGCCAGCAAAGAAGGAAAGATCAGAATGGTTTCTACATGAATTTTAGTGGTCAGACCTGGGTCTAGAACTTATTACTTGCACACACATTCCAATTAAGCACATTTAGTTGGGCCACATCTAACTTAAAGGTAGGGAAGAAATGCTGTCTACTAATGTGTCAAGGAAATAGATGACCAGCAAGTCAATCTCTAACACAAAACTTACTCAGTAAAATTAAATTCAGTGTAGGTTTTTGTGGAATTGGTTTTGTAAGATTAAACTTACCATAGGACATAAAGATTGTCTAAATAAGAAGTAATCCTTCAAGGCTATCTTAATAGCATTTTTTATATGATAGCATTTTTGTAGTTCATTAACTTTTACTCTGAGCAAAGCTAGAGCAATGTTGGGATTTTTTGTAATTTCTGGGCGCTGGTACAACATATTTATGAGAATATGTTGTGTTATATGAAGAACTGACATTTTTTCAATAATAATAATATTTTGATTTTTTAAAAATAGGAATATAACATTAAGCTGGTGATAGAATCATGGGCTTTTATTTAGGGGAATATTTCCTCGCACAGTTCAAACTCCTTTCTCTGACTTTTCTTGGCTTCCTGCAATATGATGAACATTTCTCTATTTTAGTCACAAGATGGCATTAAAACTCACATTTGATGACTTCATTAGGAAGGAAATGGAATTTAGTCAAAATTAGGAAATTCTCAGGAAAAACAATTACCACTGTCAGGAAAAGAAAAAGGGTTAACTACTATTAAATTCAAACAAATAGTGGTAAATTTCAAACAAAATATAAAGAGTGGACTCTATTATGAAGGAAACAAAGGAGTCACTCAGGGAAGTTAATAGGGGTATATCTGAGTAGTAGAAATGGAATAGGATTTTTTAGACAGCTCAATTAAAAATAAAACCCAGCTAATAATTAGAGTTCACTGAGATCAAATGCAGTTTCTGGATTTATAATCTTTTTTTTTTTCCAGAAAATGTTGAACCAGTGATAGTAAAAAATGTTCAGTTCTAACACATAACTCTAAAGGATGCCACAATAGAAGACAACACATTTACAGGTAGACAGTAAAATAGAGATTATACTATCCCAAATTTATTCAAGAAAATGCAATGGCAAATATCCATAACATTTATGTTATTCTTTGTTTCTATTACAGAAAAAATATAATATAGTCACAACCTACTATTTCAATTATCTATAAAGAATATAATACTTTAAATAAAGCCTCACTTGCTTTATTTGGTGGTGTTGTTAAGGATGAAAATAATAAACATTTTAAGATGATCTGGTTCGCTTTTTAAATACAGGAAAGTATGAAAAGATGAACAAAACTTGACAGTATGCATTTAGTTTACAGTAGCAAGATTATTTTGGATACCTATAATTTAATTCACATAGTGTCTTGAAACTGTGACTCATGAATATTTTAGGATGTCTAGTGACTTAATTCACTGATCAGTGAATTCACTGGTAATTACACAGTTAATCTTTCAGAAATAATTTATATATAGCAGTTATATTTTTAGCTCAAAATATTTTTTAAACATAAAATATCCATCATTTCCTTTAAAATTCAACTTAAAATTTACCTCCTCTTAGGACACTTATCAACCACTCCATCTAAAATTTAATCATTTTCTACTTTACTCAGCAATGCTTTTTATTTAAAGATTTTTATTTATTTATTTACTTATTTATTTGACAGAGAGAGAGATCACAAGTAGGCAGAGAGGCAGAGAGAGAGGAGGAAGTGGGCTCCACGCTGAGCAGAGAGCCCGATGTGGGCCTCGATCCCAGGACCCCAGGACCATGACCTAAGCCAAAGGCAGAGGCTTAAACCACTGAGCCACCCAGGCGCCCAACTGTCTTCCTTCTTATAAGGAGAGTATTCTTTGGGATATTAAAAACAAAACAAAACAAAATTTTTCTCACTTTTCACAGAAGAACATGGGATGTCAAATGATTTCCCCAGTTGTTTCCATCATATCTGGATGCACAGCTCTTTTTGGAAAGTCCATTATGACAATTTTCTGCTTCTACCACCTCCTTCCTCCTTAGAGCACACTCTTCCTTTGACTGCCATAATCCACATAATCCACAATTTAATGTTTTCTTTGTATGTCTCCAGAGGTTCCTCTTTCTCTCAATCTCTCATTGTTGAAATTTCTCAAAGGTTTGTCTCTTATTATAATGTCTTTTGCCTTGATATGTCATCCACTTCCAGGGATTCAATACTCTCTCTTCTTAATATGTACCCAGATTACTGTTACTCCTCTGATGGCCAGGGTAACAAATCAAATGTCCTACTAAATATCTCCATCTGAATTTCTCACATGCATTTACATAGAAACTTAACCAAAATAGAACTCACAATCCCTCCTAAAACTTGAAGTCCTCCATAAGTCAGCAGTGATGTCCCATCAGCCACATACAACAGTCAGGACTCACAGCGACACCTCCATCACTTATATTCTCTATATCCTGTCAAATCATCTGACTTTACCAACTCTATCAAACATATCTTGACATTTTCAAGTACTTCCATTTCAACAGCCACCATCATGGCCCAATAGCTTCTTACTGCTTTGTTTTTTACGACTCGGTTGATCCGAAATAAACTTAGAATGAAGTAAAAAAATTTAAAAGACCTATCCAACTCTGTAATATGATTCTGTATAATACATCTCTCTTGTATAATCATTTATTTTCATCCTTTGCTCACTGTGTTGATGATTAATGTATATAATAGCATTCCATTCAATCCTAAGGATAAGTTCTATTTTCTTTGGCTTTGGGCCCTCAGAATGGTCTTTCTTTCTACACTTGGAAAACACATCCTTCAAATCCTTATATGTCACTTACTCAAGGAAATCTCCCTCAATCTCTTAATTTAGCTATTTATCCTCAGTGTAGACTCTCATGTCAACCTGCCCTTCTTCATTTGTAGTTTTTATTGTAATTGCTTAATGACTCGTTTTTCTACTCAGGCTCAAATATCTACCCTCATTATCTATTATAGTATCTGATATATAATAGATGCTCCTCACTATCTATTATAGTGTCTAATACATAAAAGATACTCAATAAATAGTTATGGGATGAATTAATTGATGAACAACAAATAAATAAATTTGCTAGGCACATACTGAACCTTCATGGTTGTTAAAAAGTACATTTTTTTTCCTGCACCACCCAAATCTTTTCCCTTATTCAGGGGCCAAGTTGAGTGACTCTGTAACCGGATGCTGTGAGATTTTCATTGAGATATTTCCCTGTGCCAGAAGTTTCTGAACGGTGCAAAGATTACAACAGAGATAGAGGTCTGATGATAATAATGTAACTAAATCCCCCAGGGATAGTTCACAGAAAGGCTCATTCTAAGCATGAGAGCTTCTGTGGCATACCTGTATAAAGATTCTTAAATTGGGCTTCACATTAGAATCACCTGGGGAGCATTGAAAAAATACCACTACGCGGGCTCCACTCCAGATGATTTAATTCAAAATACCTGTGAGTAGGATTTGTCCATCAAGTTTTGTTTGCTGCTTTTAATGTTTACAGGTAATACTACTATGCATCCTATTATAAAAAGTGTAACAGTGGCTATAAACATGATTTGTCATTAGAATACTTTGCAGTCATTTAAATAAAATAGACAATTTCTAGACCCATCCCTGGAGTTAACTTATTTAGTTGGACTGGAATGGGACTCAATTAATATGTATTTTAAAGCTGTCCTGGTGATTTTGTTATTGAGGGAGATTTATGAAACACTGATCTATAAAAATGAACCCACTGTTAAATTTTATCAATAAAATCCCCAGAATCCATTACCCTGAAAAAGTAAGAACAGAATTTATAGCATAGGGAGTGAAAACTCTTGCTTAAAAAAAAAAAAAAAAACACATTCTTCAGCAAAGATAACTCTTTTCTGTACCATTTTATAAGTTCAAAGATCAGTTTTCAAGTTAAAAATAAGTGAAAAAGTTAATTTAGGTTGGGAAAGTTTCAAGAATTTTCTCTCAAAAATATGTTTATTGAAGGTATTATTAACTATCTTTGGTTAGCTATACTAGCAATTTATTAAATAGGAAAGAAGAAAATAGTATGATAGTCACAGAAGTCCTACCACTTGATTTGACATTACTCTAAAATGTACATATCATTAAAATCTTAGTTTAAGGTGAACAAAATATTTTACCCAAGAATCATTTGTTGTAAAATACACACACACACACACACACAGAGAGAGAGAGAATAACTTAGGTGGAACATGGGGTGTGAGGCAGTGATGATTCCAAAAAACAAATGAGAAAATTATTACAGAAATAAAAGGATTGAGAACAAAAAAAAGGGTCAAACATAAAGGAGATTACAAATGGAAAGGCAAACATTAAGGTTA
Source organism: Lontra canadensis (assembly GCF_010015895.1). Lineage (NCBI taxonomy): Eukaryota > Metazoa > Chordata > Mammalia > Carnivora > Mustelidae > Lontra > Lontra canadensis. The sequence continues at coordinate 22,332,251 of NW_022631004.1, read as the reverse complement.
ATGTTTCAGCCTTCTGGAATCCCTTGGCTTCTCTACCCTCTCTGTCCTTCCCCCTTTCCTCCTGTCTTGATTATCTCTTAATTCTTTTCTTGAACAAGGCCTACTCTAATTTACTACTGAATATCTGGTCGAATTATTAAGAAAAGAACTATTAAGCTTCATTAGGTTCTGAATAGCCAGTGGGTTGGTTGGTCTTGCTCTTAGGATCCATTTCAATAAGATATGGCCTAAAGTGGCAGAATTATGGCTCCTAGTTTTTTCAGGAATACCAACTCACCACTTACATACAAGAGTGAAGCCACTGTCTCTCCTTTTCCTCCAGAGAGAAAAATGAAAAAAACTCTGCTCCTTTGACATGAGATGGAAAGACTCTGGGTTCTTACCTAAATTTTTGGGATACAAATATGCCTTTTTAAGGTCTACATAAACTCTAGATGTCTTCTACTCCTTTGAGCTGGAGATGTATCCAAGTATGGGCCTTATCTCTTTGGAAATATGGATCCCAAGGTGCTCTGGTTTAGTGCTTTGATCTTCCTAATATCTCAGTAAATTAACCTAGTGTAAAAAAAACTTTTTTTGCAGCAGACATTGTTAAAAATAACAAAACAGGGACACCTGGTGGTTCAGTCAGTTGGGCATCTGTCTTCAGGTCCCGTGATGATCCCAGGGTCCTGGGATGGAGTCCCACATCAGGCTCCTTGCTCAGCAGGGAGCCTGCTTCTCTTTCTGCCTGCTGCTCCCCCTGTTGTGCTCTCTCTCTCACCCTCTGACAACTAAATAGATAATTTTTTTTAAAAAATAGCAAAACAGTCTTATTTAAAGCTACTTCATTAGAGGAAAGAAACTTCAGGCTATAACGTAGTTCAACTCCGAATTTAGCAAACATAGCAGGCCAACATGCAGAGTGAGGGGGTCACTGGATAGAAAGTTACTAACAGGAACTTGATCAACTATCAGAGGTAGGGTAATTTTTGCTAAAATAACTTAGCAGGATTCTTGCCAAGAGCAGTCCAAGAATTAGATCTCAAGGATGGGGCACAAGGAACTTGATCAGATATCAATGGTGGGGATGTTTTTGCTAATCTGGCTTAGCAGAATTCTCCGCTAAAACTGGGCAAGCCAAATGCAGGATAGCAAGTCAAGAAGGAGGCTTATCAAGAAGAGGGCTCAGAGGACACTGACTAAAATCTGGTTAAAGAGAGTCTTTACCACTGGGGAATGATTCTGACTGCAATCATTTAGCTTTATTGGAAATTAAGAGAAACTTTATTATCCTTTCCTGTCATATTAGATAAATGAATAAGGATCTAAATTTTATAATATATGAATACTGAAATGTTTCTAGGAGAAATGAAAATTCCCATCAGTATGTGGTATAATTTTCCAGGTCTAAGAAATACTAAAAAATCTAGGGAGGTTCTGTGTCTCCACAAGGTGGGGATTTGAATTCAGTGAGTTTATCCACAATGAAACTTAATCTGGTGCCAACTCAAAAACAAACAGCTCTTTTAATTTTCTACAACCTACAGAAATAATTACCTATTTTGTGGCTATATTTTTATATAATCAAAATAATATATTATTTCAGAGAGAGACCTATTAGATTCATTTTTAAACAAAAAATAGTCTTTGTTTTTCATGCTCCATTTCTGGCTTGTAAAAGGAATAAAGGTATTTTTGTCCATTCAGTTTCTAAAAAATTAAAATTTGATGATCCTAAATTAAATCAGTCAAGATGCTTTTTGACCACAAGTAATAGATTACCTGCCTGAAGTGACTTAAGCAATAGTTTCTTTTTCATTAACTCATATAATAAGTATATTAGTAGATCTATGATTATAAGAATTAGTAGATCTAAGATTATAAGAATCTTATAAGTAGATCTATGATTAATATGATAGTTCAGCAACGTCATCCAGAACCCACATACTTTCTATCCTTTCTATGCCGTCTCCAAGTTGTTGGATTTTTAACCTTAAGCTTGTCAACATACAGTAGCAACATGACTGCTTCAGATCTAATGATCACATTTTTGTACCTGATGAAGAGAGCAAAAGTCCTTCCTTGGGACTTCCCAGCAGACATCATCTTTTGAATAACAGTTATAAATCCAGTAAATGACAAAAGAGAAGAAAATTGAAATTGCCAGTGTAGGCTAGTCATGATTCCTCATCTTGACCTGGGCATGTTGGAATTCTATAAACTAAGGAAAAATGCAGAAACACCTTTAGAACAATAAGGCAAACAACGATATCTGCCACACCAGTGTCAGTTACAGTGTGGAAAATAGGTACTCTCATCACCTGTTAGCAGGACTGTAAAATCTCAGAAGACTACTTACCAACATTTCTAAAAATTGAAAAAGTAGCAAATGTTATGAGAAATAAAATTAATTATTGGCGATAGCAACAAATAGGGAATAACAAATGATTTTATGAGCTACTATTAGATATTGAAATGAATAAACTGATAGCTTGTATTAAACAGAGCCTGCATGAAGTAGACTGAGGCTCTGAAGAGAAGAGGGCAGAGCTCAGAAATTCAACGGATCAAAGACAAATCACTTCTCCCACATGAGTGTTGGCAAGGGATTGTTGGCTTGAGTTTCACCTAGAAAGAGAAGGAGGCCTCAGCTGAAAAAGGCTGGAGGTTTATAAGCAGATGGCCATGAACAGATAGCAACTAGCTAGAGAAATGCATGCAGTTCAACAAGAATGTGGGGAAGAAGTTTCTAGCCATGTGGAGGCCTTTGTAGAACAAAAACAGTTTTACCAGAGTTAATTTCAACATCTGCTAAGCTCACAGAACACAGATGATAATTTATAAAAGTGTCAGTTAAGTAAGACCTTCCCAGCCTCCTTAAGCTTTCCCATTTCCTATAGTACTCTGACCATGTGGGGTTCAGAAACCACACTTGACAGGCTGGGAGAGAAGGAGAAAAGGACAAGGTGAATGATAAAAACACAAAGAGGATGACTACCCTCTTTTCCACTGTTAGCAACCATTCCGTAGCCAGCCCAAACCAGGGGAAAAGAGATGTTTTCAACTGGAATGAAGTATTACTGAAATGAAACTGTTTGGGGGCTGGAAGTTACTGGAAGAGTTTTCTTCATGAGCATGATTAGAAAATTCACAAGGTTTGCACAAGGTTCCAGTGAAAAGAGAGCAATGATAAGTTTCACAAATAATGTTTAGAAAGACATTCGAAGAAGAGAAATAAAGGAACTTAATGATTATACCTAGGAATCTTTCTACTTCTTTATTCTTTCATTTAATGGACATGCTGTATATACTATTTCATATATAAAACCTATATGATACATTCATATATACACACTTAGAAACATATAAATAGGAATTAAATTTTTTTCTGCAGTAAAATAAACTTCTCAACTCTGTTACTTTGAGGGAGTATGGAGATGTTTTGCTTAATTTTGCAATATGATTTTTTACTATATTTGTGTATATATATATATACATACTAATTTGTATATTATATATATACTTATGCATTTCATTTTATGTATATGCATACTATATATACATACATATATGTACCGTACATATGTGTATGAGAGCATATACAAGTGTATACATGCAAATTTTCAAGGATTAAGAGGATGAGATCTTTGTGGTCCATTTGGGGAATATTTTCCTATTTTGCATTTCTGAATGGAAGGAAAAACTAATAAATGTTTTTAAAAATGAAAAAGGAGAGGGAGATAGAAGACATTCTTCTTGGTTATATTGAGATTCAGTGATATAGAAAGGAAACAATAATTCTCCCTCACTCATGGAGTAAAAGTTAGACATATTCTGGGTAAGCATCTAAAATATCCATTGGATTTGTTAAAGATAAAACTTAATTACACATATACTACATGTTTGAGAAGGCAAAGAAATTGTATATTTTTCCAGCATCAGATCTTGAGGGTAGTAGAGATTCAACATAAATATCAGATTATTAAGTTTGCAATTTTTTAAGTAGATGCATTCTTTATTGTTTATATAGCAAAAAATTTAATTTTTTAATACTTCAATAGATGACTAGTTAAAAAACGGATTAAAAGAGTATGCTCTTATTTCTGTGAAGAAATAATGCAAATTAAAATAATAGAGGAAATATAACTTCTGTTCCTGGCATTTGTAGCATATCTGTTTGAAAAACAGAAGGATAATTTTATACATATTGTATAACATATGTGATTTTAATTTTTCAAGCCAGATACATTGCCAATCTGTCTGCAAACACTTTTTTAATCCTGAAAAAGAAATGTGTTAAGGATTTTAAATTACATATAAATGGATACAGAAAAGTAAAAGGCATTTCTGGCATTTTATTTTTCCTTTATTTCAAACTTTTACTTAAAGAGGTATCCAATTCAATTGTTCTATACATTTTCTGGTTCCATATCATGCCAATAGTTTACCACTTTACTTATGCCCTGACAATGTTGTATGTAGCAATACATAGCAATTATATTAAATAATATTTTACATGTTAGCTAGACAGACTCAGTCTGATAAGAGGAAAGTTTAAAGCAAGAGAAAAGAAGTGATTGCCACAAAGTCTCAAAGTCCATTGTAGGCAAAACTACAACGCACAGTGAGATTTCTTTCTGCCATCATGGTGTTTTAAAAAATATGTATATGCACATATCTATGTCTCTTTTCTCATTAGCATTTTTCACATGTTCCAGCATCCTAGCTTTCTCTTTTTTTTCTGTATTAGAGATTATTGAAGTTTAATGTGTATAGAGAAATTAAAAGTGTACATATAAAAACATTTTCATGAAGGAAATATACCTGTTAACTAGCGGCCACATAAAAAGTTAAATTTTGCTAATATTTTAAAAAAGCCTTATTTTTGTCCCATATTCACTAAACCCCTATAGTAAATCACGGACCTGAGTGCAAATGGCATAAAATTTTTGTTTGTGTTTTTGAGTTTCATGTAAATGGTATAATTTAGTATGTACCCTTTTGTATCTGACTTCTTTAACACAACACACTTTATTCTTTTTCCACCTTTCTTTTTGTGTTTTATTTGGGATTCATGTGTACTTTTAGATTACATTTTACCCTTACTATCAAATACTTATTTGGGATTCATGTGTACTTTTAGATTACATTTTACCTTTACTATCATATTGTAAGGTGTTTCTTATGTACATCCTTTTTATTGTTTTAATTGTTGCTTGGGTTTGAAATATGCAATATCTTTAAATTACCACAGTTAAATTTCCAATTACAGTACAGTACTTCAAGTATAATATAAGAATCTATAATAGTATACACCATTTCCCCATAACTCGATTTTGTGCTATATTTGTTATACATTAATGTGAATTTCATGCATATTATGATGTGTAATTATAGACAATTCATTTTAATTTCTATACAGTATTTTATTTTAAGAAAATATCACAATATATTTATCCACTCTACTCTTGAGAGACATTTGAGTTGATTCTAGTGTTTGATTGTTAAACTAGTGCTGAAATTTTTTTCTGCTTTTTGTTATACATGTATTTACACACGTATTTTTACTCAGTGTATTTCAAGGAATGAGATTTCTGGATTACGGAGCCAGTATTGAGTTTTACTAGATGCTGCCAGTGTTCCAATTTGGTTGTATAAATTTAACACTTCATTTAGTAGTACACTTTGCAACCTACTTTAATCATTTTGATTATTGGCATCTGGCAGTTAATTGTTCCATCACCTAATAAAAGAAGAGTTTCAAATTTCTAATAATAACTGACTGCCTTGCTAAATTTTCAGTTTTTTCAGCATTTGCTTCTTACTTTGAAGTTCTGATATTAGGTGCATTTACAGGATTTTTAGGTCTTATTGTAAATTGACTCTTTTGTCATAGAAATGCCAATGTCCTGGCAATATTTCTTGTTCTGAAGTCTATTTCTGATTTGCTATAACCACTCATGTTTCTTATGCTTAAAATGTGCATATATATCTAGATAGTTACACTTTACCTTAATCCATGTGTCTTCTTATTTGTATTTCCTAAGAGTCATATATAGTTGGGTCCTGGTTTTCTATCCCATGTGAAAATCTCTGCCTTTCAAAAGAGTTATTTAATCATTTATATTTACTCTGATTATTTATTTGATTGAATTTATATCAATCATCTTGATATTTATTTATATTTTCTCATATTTTCTTTATTATTTTTCCTCCTTTCGTTTCCTGCCTCATTTTGGATTCATGTGTACTTTAAAATTCCATTTTACCTTTACTATTGGTTTCCTATGTACATCTTTTTTATTGTTTTAATTGTTGCTTGGATTTGAAATATGCATTATCTTTAAATTATTATAGACAAATTTCAAATTAGAATATACTACTTCTAGTATAGTATAAGAATCTACAATAGTGTATACCATTTCCCCATAACTTGATTTGGTGCTATATTTGTTATACATTATACTGCTATATGTGTTATAAATTCAAAATAAATAGTTGTTAATTTTGCTTTGAAAAGATAGAAGAAAGAAGTTAAAGCAAATGGTCTATTATCCATTTATTCTTTTACCTGGAAGAAATCCCTCAGAGGAAGAAAAAATGTCAAGCACCTGAAAAGTCTCTTTGCTAAGTGGACCTCCAACAGATTAATGGTATTATTAGAAATAATAAAAGAGACCTGATATTTGAAATATCCCTAGCTGGGGATCCCATAGTAAATAGAAGCTAATTTATATGAGAAATAGTCCCAAAAGATATCACTTAGATTATATAACCCTCTGAGCTATTTCATAAATACTCCCTACTTGGTGAAGAACCCCATGAACCTCACTTAGAGCCCTCTAATATTGAAGGCCAAAGAAGCATGTCTAACTGGTAAGAAAGGACACCCCACTCTCATGTCAGATGTTTTTCTTCTTCATCTGAGCTTTTCTTAAATTGCCTTTATGTTTTAAAATTATTCAGTAAAACATGATATGGGGCAGTATCTGTGATTTTATGAATCTTATTTGACATTCTGATTCTATGTGATGAGTAAAGAGTCAATTACAGCAATCTTAATCATTTGTATAGGTCCAACTTCCCATCTTCTTGTTCATATCTTTCTTTTTTTTTTTCAAATATTTAATTTATTTATTTGTCAGAGACAGATAAAGAGAGAGAGAGCACAGGGAGGCAGAGTGGCAAGCAGAGGCAGAGAGAGAAGCAGGCTCCCCGCTGAGCAAGGAGCCTGATGTGGGACTCGACCCCAGGACCCTGGGATCAAGCCTTGCATCGGGCTCTCTGCTCAGCAGGGATCCTGCTTCCCTTCCTCTCTATGCCTGTCTCTCTGCCTGCTTGTGATCTCTGTCTGTCAATAAATAAATAAAATCTTTAAAAAAAAATTTTAAGCCTGTTTTTCAGCACCTTAAGGATATCTTTCATTGTCTTCTAATGTGCCTAGTTTCTGATGAGATCTGTCATTCTTGTAGTTTTTCCTCTACATTTACCTAATATGTATTTGTCTCTGGCTGCTTTTATTAATTTTTAACACTAGTTTTCATCAATTTGATTAAACTATTGTTTGGTGTATTTTTCTTAGTGTTTTCCTAAACACTTAAGTTTTTTGGATCTGCATTCTTATGGTTTTCATAAGTTCTGGAAAATTTTCAATCATTTTTTTCTTCATAAATTTTTGCTCTTCTCCTCTCCTTCTCAGACTCCAATTATACAAATGGTAGACCACTTGACACTGGTCCATATATCACTGAATCTTTTAATATTCTTCATCTGTTTTTCCTTCTTTTTAACTTTTTGTATGTTTTGCTACTTCAATTTAGATAGTTTCTGAAAAATTTCTATGTCTTCAAGTTCAATGATCTTTTCTTCTTCCATGTTTAATCTACTCAGTTATATCTACTGGATATTTCATTTCATTCATTATACTTTATATTGTACATTTCATTCCAATTGGATCATTATTCTGTTTTCAACTTCCCTTCTTATTAATTCCAGTTTTCCTTTAAATACTAAAAAAATATTAAAAATTGCTATTTTAGTGATTATCTCCTCTATTTCTATCATTTATTTTATTTTTGTATATAATTATAGTAACATTACTTTCCTAGTTACCTAGTTTCCTAGTTTCCTAGGTCATATTTTCTGACTTTCCCAATATCTAATTTTTCTTCTTAAATTATTGGTCACTGAATAATATATTTATGTTGATGAGAACTAGAATGTATTGTATTCCTTTCAGGAGTGTTGGATATTTTTCTTCAATAAAATAAGAGATTTGTGGAATAGCTTCATTCTTCCTTCCTTCCTTCTCCTTCTTTCCTCTTTTTCCTTTCTTCTTTTCTTTCCTCCTTCCCTCCCTCTCTCATCTACTCCTCCACCTCTCTCTTCTCTCTTTCTGTCTCCCTTAATATTTCTATGGCAAATCTAAGGAAGTCTTACTACAGAACTAGTTTAAGCCTACTATCAGGGTGTAACCATTCTGTGTCTCTATTAAATATTCTTTAAGATTCTCCAATCTGCTTCCTGGGCATGTGATGATTTTATACCTCTGTGAATTCCTAGGAATTGTTTGGTTTAGAGAACTCTGGTAATTTTTCATTCCCTCACAGTTATTCTTTGCCAGGACTCATACAGTTTCTCCCTACACAGAAACTCAAAGTGCTATTATGCATAGTTTGGGATTTCTTTTTCTGTGCTATTCCTTTTCTCTAGTAGATTCCACAAATACTGATCTTTCTTTCCTCAATTCAATGAAATCATCAGAGTCTGCTTTGCTTTCCTTTTGCTTTACTGAAGTTCAGGAATTACCTTCAAGCAGAAAGTCAGAGTGATCATAGGCCTTACTTTCTCTTTTCTCCAGGGCCACAGTTCTCTGCTGTATTTTCCTCAATGTTTGAAAATGTTGTTGTTGTTTTTTTTTTCATATTCTTTATCCATTATTATAGTTGTTAATAATGTGTGAGGAAATCAGATTCCATAATGAGTTCTTATTCATGGATGAACATGGATATATCCTGAAAATTTTTTATATAGAATATATGGTTAAAGGTTCATGTTTTCCCATATAGATGTCCAAATTATCCAGTACTATTTCTTAAAAATCACCATCCACCCTCAGTGCACTACCAATGTCTACTTTGTTATAAATGAAACATAGTGTATGCGAGGGTCTATTTCTGTCATCTCTCTTCTGTTTCTCTAAACTATTTATAATTTTGTAATACATATTCAGATTTTCTATTATTTCTATTGACGATTTTGTTAAATTACTAATTTGAAGAAGATTTTCCATCTTATTTGGTATTTTAATTTATTGGCACAATTTTTCCATTATCTTTATAATATCTATAATAATACTCCTATAATATCTATAATACATCTCTATAGAATGTGGTGATGCCATCTTCCTCATTCCAGTTATTAGTAATTTATGCCTTTTTTCTTTCATTCATAATCAGTCTTGTTATAGATATATTAATACTATTCAACTTTTTGGACACTTGGGTGGCTCAGTTAGTTAAGCAGCTGCCTTTGGCTTGGGTTGGATCCCAGGGTTCTGGAATCAAACCCCACTTCAGGTTTCTTGCTCAGTGGGGAGCCCGCTTCTCCCTCTGACTGCTGCCACCCTACTTGTGCTTGCTTTCCACTCCCTTCCCCATAAAATAAACAAATCAATTCTTTTTTACTTTCCATTTTTATTTTTTATTAACATATAATGTATTATTAGCCCAGGGGTACAGGTGTGTGAATAAATAAATTCTTAAAAAATATATACTATTCAACTTTAGGAAAAAAAACAAATTTTGGCTTTGTTAATATTTTTCTATTGTAAGTATCTTTCTACTTCACTAATTTCTGCAGCTTATTATACCTTTCACTTTATTTTTTCAGTTTATATTGCTTTATCCTTACTTTTTTTTAAAGATTTTATTTTTATTTATTTATTTATTTGAGAGAGAGAGAGAAAGAGAGAGCATGTCCCAGGAGGAGAGGCTAAGGGTGAGAGATAAGCAGGCTCCCCACTGAGCAGGAAGCCTGACTTGGGGCTCCACTCCCAAGACTACAAGATCATGACCTGAGCCAAAAGCAGTTACTTAACCAGCTGAGCCACCCAGGTGTCCCTCTTAACTTTTTTGAGGTAGTTATTTAGATCACTGATTTCCAGACTTTCTTCATTCAAATGTATGCATTTAATTTTATTTTTCTTTAAACATATTTTAGCAGCATAAAAAAGTATAAAATTACTGTATTTTCATTAAGGTAAAAATAAATTATTTTCAATTCATTGTGATTTCTCTTGGCCAATTAAAATCCCATTTTCTATTTTCTCCAAATTTAGAGATTTTCTTTTTTTTAAAGATTTTATTTATTTATTTATCAGAGAGAAAGAGAGAGGGAAAGAGCAAGAGAGCACAAGCAGGAGGAGCAGGAGGCAGAGGGAGAAGGAGGATCCCCACTGAGCAAGGAGCTCTATGTGGGACTCGATCCCAGGACCCCAGGATCTTGACCTGAGCTGAAGGCAGCTGCTTAACAAACTTAGCCATCCAGGTGTCCAAAATTTAGAGATTTTCTAATTACCTTTTTATTGATTTCTAATTAAATTCCACCTTTGTTCAAGAACATAATTTGTGGGGTGCATGGGTGGCTCAGTCAGTTAGGCATCTGCCTTCGGCTTAGGTCATAATCCTAGGGTCCTGGGATTAAGCCCTATGTTAGGCTCCCAGCCCAGCAGGGAGCCTGCCTCTCTCTCTCCCCACTGCTTGTGCTCTCTCTCTCTATCTCTTTCTCTCTCTCAAATAAATAAACTCAAAAAAAGAACATAATCTGTATGAATTCAATTATTTAAAATTTTTAAAGCTCGTATTATTGACCCAGAATGTAGACATTTTAAATAGTGTATATTCACTTAAATTATGTGTACTTTGTTTCTTTTTTATAAGATATTTTACCCATATTGTTGTGTTTGTGAACACATGCATGAGCATCTCAACAAATTTGGGTTTGAGGTTGCAGTTGATGTTTACTATGCTCTTGGTGACTTTTTAATTTTTTTAGTGTTTACTGTAATATATGCATTAAAATCTTTCACCTTGCTTGGGGAGTTTTCTGTCTTTCCATTTAGATTTCACAGTATTTGCTTTATATATTCTGAAGCTAAATTAGTATGTACATATAGGTCAAAACTACAATAATTTCCTAGTGAATAGAACTATCATTGTTAAACGGTATCTCTTTCTTGCAATTCTTCTTGCTTTAAAAGTTTACTTTCTCTGATATTAGAAATTTACTTTTTCTGATATTAGAATTATCTCCTGGTTCCTATTGGTATATCTATCTTTCTCTACCCCGTTATATTTTCCTAATATTTTCAAGTGATGAGTTCTGTTAAATGAATACATTTGTGTGATCCAATAGCAATTACATTATGTAATTAGAATTATAGAGGAAAGTGATGTTAAGCTAGGATATTAGGTAGATTTCACATAAATTGGCTTCATTTCTTGAATAAAAGATCCCATTTCTTTCAATCATTGACTTTCAGGAAAAACTTTCTAACATCAGCTTTGCAGCCTTCTGAGTGATAAAATGGTCCTTCTATTACATCCTGAGATACTCTACCAATCTTTGTGTTTTCTTTAAATTTGGTCTATTCCTGTGTTTTACATAGGTACAGTTCTTTCATTAAAGCTTTTACAAACTATCTCCATTTGCATGTGCCATATTATGTCTGTGGGTAGATTCAAGTTTCAGTAATTGATATCAGTTGAAAACTCAAAAACCATGTCCTTAAAATGAGATTATGGTTATAGCATTTAGTTTTTGATACAAAACTCTCCAGAACTTAGTAGTTTAAAGCAACTGCTATTTATTTAACTCACAATTCTTTCATGATTTGGGCTTGGTTAAGATAAACATCTCTTTCATTGCTTTTGATTGGGTTCACACATGCATGTTCAGGATGCTGCTAGTCACTATGTGGCCCTGTTTCTGGAATGCAATTGTCTATCAAGTGGGATTATGAAAGGAACTGAACACTCACCTTTCATCAAGTGATGAAGTCTGCCTCAAGCAGCCAGATTGGCTCAAGCAGAAGTCTGGCTTGAGCCTCTTCATGTGAAAGGGGTGTGTTATGGACTGTATATTTGTGTACTCCCATCCAAATTCATGTTGAAACCCTATCCCCTAAAAAGATGTATTAGAAGGTAGGGCCTTTGGGAAGTTATTAGTATTAGATTAGGTCATGAGAGTAGGTCCCTCATAATGGAATTAGTGCGCTTATAAGGAAATAAAAGGACCAGAGACTAAATTCTCTCTCTTCCCTCCCCTCATCCCAGCATATGAGGACATAATGAGAAGGTGGCCTTTTGCAAACCAGAATGTGGAACCTCACCTGACACCAGATCTGTCAGCACCTTGATATTGGACATCACAACCTTCAGAACTGTGAGAAAAAAATGTCTGCTGCTTAAACCACTCAGTCTATGGTATTCTTCTACAGAAGCCTAAACTGACTAAGAGAGGGTGAAAGTAGTCCTGAGTGCGACGCCTGAAAAGAAAAACAAATGCTTTTTAAGAGTCTGTTTACGTTGCCTTTGTTATTATTCCACTAACCAAAGAAAGTCACTTAGTCAAGCCTAGAGTTAGAAGGAGAAGGTAAGCGAACACGGTCAATTTAGAAGCCATTACTTCAATTGTCTATTACATGATGTTTGGATTACTCATCAATTTAAAGACCTCTGAGATACTTTCCCTCTCTTTCTCTCTCAGTGTTCTCTCTCTTTAGAGGAAATGGAATTTGAGTAGTCCATAGGATGCAGAGATATAACTGAAATTGGTCAATACAAAGGTTAACCTCAAATTTGTCTTATTTGCAAAAAACTAAGTATTTCAACAGTGTTTGTTGGAAATTTTTAATTATTTTTCCTCCCATTATCCTGAAATATGTATAAAGATAACACAATTTCAATAATCATTTAGTTAAATAAAGAAAATTACCAAAAAAACCACTGTTTAAAGGGAGAGTATAACAATGCAGCATTTTCCCAAATAGGAAGATGAGTGGTAGTAAGGAATATGCTATAGGATTTAATAGAAAATTAGAGAAACCACTAGTTCCAAACAACAACAATTTGTTTTAAGAGGTAAGCAGTGGAGATGTGTGTGTGTGTGTGTGTGTGTGTGTGTGTGTTAGTGATTACAATTACATGGTTTCTTATATAATTCAAACTTGAGTCAATATTTTATTATATGGATATTTTTTATCTGAAGTTTTTTTATTTGCTGTTTTTTAATTAATTAATTAATTAATTAATTTTAGAACTAAGCAAGAATAAATTATTTCAAGGATACTAAAAACCCATGCCATTGGAATGCTCTCCCCTGGAGAATTTATACTTCAAAAATGTAATGCTAAGTATTTTTCTCAGACAACTCTTCCTTTTCAAAAAAGGGTGGTAGGCAATTTCTATTATTTAAGGGCAGTATATAAACTTTATAGCTGAAACTTAAGATGAGTAATCTTTAATTATGTCTTAACTCAGAAATGTTCATTCTCACATAATACAGAATGAAGAAAACTTCTTCACATGCCATTCACCTAATCTATCCAGATCCATTTCCCCTTTCTAGGAAAATAAGAGACAAGAATTCTCATCACTCCAGTTGGTAGTTAAGGAATCTGTTGGTAACAGTGCTTTCCACAATAACCAACACACCATTTTATACAGCTTATAACAACAGCAATAGCAGCTAACATGGATTGACAAGTTTCTAGGTACTGGGCATTTTCCTAAGTTTTTTCACGTGTTGTAATTTTTATCCTCATAATGATCCCATAACATAGGAATATTTTCACCTGTTTTAAAAATGATAAGCAAGAGAGACAAAAAGTTACATATTTTGCCCAAAAGTTATGTATATCTCTTCTTTAACTCTTCACCTAATTATCATAGTCTGAAGGAGCACTAGGAATATTTTTTATATCTAACTACATGCCCTATACAAACCTCTTTTCTTTGGCTTATTGCAATTTCTGGCTAAGGTGCTAACATTTATCACATATTGTCATTTAACCCTTTCATGTCAGATAAACAGTAATAATATACTTTAGGATTAGAGAAAGTTATTTAAAGTTTCCTAGATCAACCTCGAATAATGTAAGGTATGTAATCGTGTATAGAGGCATAGCTTTCTTTAGTGCTGGGGAGAATCCTTTTGCAGTCTTAATGTGCATGTTTTTATAATGACCTTACCACTATAACAATAATAATTTTTTACCTGTATTTCTGAATTTGTGTTATACCACTTTTCTCCTGGTTACTAACGATCGACTTTTGATACTTGCCAAGTCCTTTTCTAAATTCGGGATTTTGCATGTTCTCCTCCTTCTGCCTGAACTTCTGTTCCTCACTCAGTTCATTGCAAGCCCAACTACTTCTAATTCTTTAAGTCTCATCTTGACAATTATCTATACCAAGAATGAAGACTGGAAAATCTATCTCAAAGGAGAGTAATGATTTGTTTCTTTTCAGTTCTCCCCAAAGAAAATGAATGTCACTCTACAATTGCTTACCATCATAAAAATTCATTTATTTAATTACAAGAAGGCTGACTGCAAGTTCGAAAACAATGGAATATGGGCTTAGTGAGTGGAGAAAAAACCAGAATTCATGGAAGCTTCATATTCAGTTAAGTTTCTAGCTCTATTGTTTAATTAAATAGAACTACTAAAAATAAAATATATCTGAAAGTAAGTCCAATAAGCATTTGTTAATTTGGCACACCTTGTACATTTACAGAATAATCATACATTTATAATTGACCTATGTTCCATTGGTAGATCCTCTGTAATAAAAGAAATATATAAGCATGAGAGTTAATCAATAATGAGATGATAGATACCAGATATTAATATATTTGGCCTTTTTGAGATAAACTGCTTAAGATGATCTTATTTCTCTCATCAAATCAATGTAAATATATTGTAGTATTTACCTCTGCTACTTCTCTCTAAAGTTTTTCCTGAAGAATAGATTATAAGTAGGCTTGATAAGTCATAAAACTTACCAAATAAAAGGAATAACTTTATAACCCTTGGGTCCTGCTTAAATTTATACTTTATAAATCTCTTCTACTTTTTGATACATTCTGTAGGAATTACACTTATAGACTAATTTATAATCAGATATAGATGGCTTCTAATGTTCTCCATATCTCTAAGTTTCTCTTTGTCTTATATATCATATTTCAGCATAAGAAATCAATTTTTAAGAATAAGATTTGTTTTGAGAAAATTAACAACATTTGGGTAGACCCTATTCAGCAATAAAAATGAACATACTATTAACATATGAAACAACAAGGTTGGATTTCATGGGCATAGTATTTTCTGGGGGAAATCAAACACAAAATAAGTAAAACTATACTAATTTATATGAAGTCATACAACAAGCAAACTAATTTAAGGTGATTGATATTAGAACAGAATTTACTTGGGGCAGTGACTGAGAAGAGGCATGAGGCAGTTTTCTGGGGAGATCGAAAGGTTCTATATCTTGATAGAACTATGGGTTACAAAAATTTATGACCAAAGCCTAATAATATATATATATAAATCATATCTCAACAAAAGGATAACATAAAAATTAGACAAAAACATTAATGTTCTTTAGGGCTTCCACTTTGACAATATCTGATTCAGGCAGTTAGTCATCCAGAATGGAAGTTTGCTAAAGAGGGACTCTGCATCAATTCTGCATTAACTACAGTGGACATTTTTATCTTTTATTTCCATTTGGCTAATATTGTCCCCAATTATGTATATTTTCATGATATATTAGGTAATTTTAACCCCCATTCACTCTTAAGGGTTCCAGTATGGCCACATTAGAATTAATCAGCCACAGAAGGAAGCAAAACCCCAGTTGGACTGACAGAAATAGTTAGCTTGGCATGTTCCTCAGCCGATTTAATGCAATTTGCATAACTATCTTGTTCCCATTTACTAACTCCTAATCCCTAGTCCTTATTATTAGAACATACCTCTTGAGACAGTTTCTCTTACACTTTGCTCCAGTCAATCCTCTATTTGCATTTTTTAACATCTACTTATTAATCTTTATTCAATTGAAATGAACTTCCCTGAAAAATTGAACTTGACAATCAAATCATTATAGTAGGCTGATCAAGTTGTTTAAACTCATTCAATGTAATACACTATTAATATCTTCCTTCATGAACCAGCTTCTCCTATGGCATCTAATATTGTACCAGCTGATAGCGTTTAGAGCAGCTTAACAAGTGGATCAAAAATGGGCTCAACATCAACAACAAAAGTGTGTTTTTTGTTTGTTTCTTGATTCCTAGTTTATGGGGAAAAGTTCTTCTACTCTCCTTCATTTAACCTAGGCCAAAGGTGGATCTATCAGCTTCAAAATATAAATCCCAGGGACCCCTTGGGTATTATCATACCAGGTAGCCCAAGGGGCGGAGGGAACAAGCATGGAGTAAGACAGGTGGGGATAAAGGTCAATAGAGTTGCAAAGTAGGTATTGACAAGGCATACAGACTAAAAGACTCTAGATCAGTTTTGACCTACCCCCCTCCCATACATTTTGTTCCAATGACACTGGCGTTCTATGCCTTACACTAAACTGGTTGGTTCCCATTGTAAGATTTTCTTTATCCATCAGTTAAAATTATTGTAAGTGTTATAACTGTGTTCAATAATGAGTAACCAGAACTTCTCTCATAATGGTCTAAAGGAAAAAGGGGTTAATTTGTCTTATTCAATAAAAATTTAAGAGTAGGGTGTCTAGAAGTGATCTGATGGTTCAAGCATATCCTAAAAGATTCAGATCCTTGTTTCTCTGCACAACCATATTTTGTCTTCTATCTTTATGAAAGAAATATAGCTTCTTTACCTTCAGGCATCACATCCATGTACCAGTAGGAATAAGGTGAGAAGGCCAAAAGTCTTTTTCTTATAAGAATTTCTCCATATATGTTGGTAGGAAAACTCCATTCTCATATGTGCTACTTCATCACATTGACCAATATGTCACATTGACAGATCTAGATGAAAAGAAGTTTGAACTTTTTAGCTTTTGCAGTAGTAGAAGCAGGAACAAGAAGTGTTGTAAATAGTTTTTGGCTCACCAATTCATAGCACTTTCTAAGTCCCAGACCTTACAACCATATTTTCTGTCAGTCATTAAGTTTTAAATCAAATGTCACCTCTTCAAAAAGGCTTTCTTGGGAAGCCTAGGTGGCTCAGTCAGTTAAGTGTCTGTCTTCAGCTTAGGTCATGATCCCAGGGTTCTGGGACCAAGTCCTGCACTGGGCTCTTTGCATGGTGAGAAGCCTGCTTCTCCCTCTGCCTGCCACTCACCCAGCTTGTGTGTACTCTCTCTCTCTAGTAAATAAATATTTTTTTTTTAAAAAAAGTCTTCTCTGTTGCATATTTTCCATGTGCTATATAAGATTTTTTGATTATGTATATACTGTTTACTTCCCCAGTAATAAAAAGTAGGCTTCTTAAGAGTAAGTAGTGTCTGTTTATTCATTGTTTTATTACCAGTACCTAAAATACTGATTGCCACATAATATTTGTTAAGATGCTGTTGAATGAATAGTAAGTGCTAAATTTGTATTTATGGATTGAATATTGCCTGAAGTGCCTCCTTCTCCAGTAACTCCACTCTTCCCCCATATTGAACTCATCTTCATGCTCATTTCATTTCACCAAGAACATCATATATCATTTCACCAAGAACATCTTTATATACCAAATGTATCTATAGTTGAAGCATATACCTTTCCTGGACTTCCAGATCCCTCCTTATAAAAAAGTTTCATGATAGCTTCTGGTTTTTATTTAAATTCTCTTGAAAATATTTCTGAATTAATTCCTTTGGTCCTTTCTGTTGTCAGATTGAATTACCTTTGGCCATGTAAACTATCATCAAGCAATATATATCTATTCCAGAATCAAGGGAAAAGCCATGTATTAATGTTGTGACTATAGATGATAAATGACACAAAGAATACCTATACCTCTCTCTATATATGTATATATAAATATATATATATATAAATATAAAAATATATATATATATATATATATTTTACTTGTGGATAAGCTGGTATATATTTTTTTCTCAGTATATACATGCTGATATGGCTTTATATATGTCATAGTTCTAAATACCATGTTAAGGATTGCTTTCTTTCATGTTCAGGAATGAATTAAACATTCCAATCCACTTCAAGGAGTATTAATTAATTCACATTCTGCTCAGAGCAGTTTTTTAATAACTACCTATCATTGAAACACTTTCATATCCAGAAATTAAGATTGCATAAAGATTGATTAAACCATGCTCTGAAGAGTGAACATTCAAACCAACAAAAAGGTAAATTTCAGAGTTTAGGATTTAAAGTGTATATATCTGTTGGAAAAGACATAAACAAAATGTGATCTGACATAGTTAATAAATTTTAGGAGAATCACAACTTAGTTTAATTCTGCCATATGAAGATGTATCTATCTTGTCATACTGTTATTATTATGTTGTATATCCTCATGTTATGCATGGAATGTTTTCCTTCCTGTTAAGAGCTAATATTGTGAACACATAGTGATATTTCAAAAATGGATATATATACACACACATATACACACATACATATATTTAAGAAAATGAACCAGAAACATGAAAATTTGGAATTTTTCCTAGTGTATGACAGGAAGGAGATACATGGAGGGGATCAGTAGAAGAGATATCAGACTCAGCTTAGAAAAAAATAGGCAAATAAGAAATGAGATGTGAATGTATGTTTGTATTCATAAGGTGATGAACATTAAAGAGAGTGTTAAATAACCTAGATTTATGTTTAAAATAATAAGTGTCTTCTGAGAGGAGTCAACATAGAAGGATAAAGATACGAGTGATTTTTATAAAATATTTAAAGTGTTTGGCCCATCTGTGATCAGCAGCCTCAATGCT
This sequence comes from Lontra canadensis, assembly GCF_010015895.1. Taxonomy (NCBI): domain Eukaryota; kingdom Metazoa; phylum Chordata; class Mammalia; order Carnivora; family Mustelidae; genus Lontra; species Lontra canadensis. Next base: position 22,313,262 of record NW_022631004.1, on the reverse strand, counting down.
TGATATGCCTCATTCTATTTAACTTTTCTCTCCTCCACAATTGCATTTTACATTTCAAGGGCATAATCATCATTTATACGAAGAGGTTCAGAGGATCAATGCACTGTCCTGCTCACCTGCTGCTTCACTGCAGCTTGTAGGGAGATAGTCTCTGACTCTGGTCCCATTAGAATTTCAAAATAAGAAACAGAAAATAAGATTAAGAAAAAAAGATTATGGAAAAGTAGTCCGAAGGATATTGAAGAGGTAGAAAGAGAAATCAAAGCAAGAGCATAATGTTGGTAGGTCTGTTTTTAGATAAGGTGCTTCCCTAGTATATTTAAAACTTTAAATATATTAAAATTTGAATAAAGAATAAGTTTCAAAGTGACAGAATAATTCCATTCAGTTTAAAATGAAAAAAATGGTCTCTCTAGTTGTTTTTTTTTTTTTTTTAAAGATTCTATTTATTTGACAGAGAGAGAGAGACCACAAGTAGGCAGAAAGGCAGGCAGAGAGAGAGGGGAAAGCAGGCTCCCTCCTGAGCAGAGAGCCCAATGCAGGGCTGTATCCTAGGACCCTGAGACCATGACCTGAGCCAAAGGCAGAGGATTTAACCCTCTGAGCCACACAGTCACTCCTCTCTGTTTTGTTTTGTTTTTTTGTTGTTGTTGTTGTTGTTTGTTTGTTTTTTAATTCTCTCCAGTCCTCCTATTATTTCTCTTTTTGTTTGTCTCTGTTTGCTGGTGCCACAAACCTATAGACTGAATGTTTATGGAGTTTCATGGCTCCCTGAGTTTTATACCACATGACTTTGCAGGAGATCATTAGCAATTCTACTGACCAATTTAAGGATATGTTATTTATTTTGCAGGTGGGGTAGCTTATCATAGCTCCTTTTCCTTTCTGACTCACTCTGTGTAAAGACTTTGGGAATTGCAAGTGTGCATATAGTGTGTTTCAGAGAGAAAGCATTTATCTACCCAGCTTCATGTCGCCCATAGCATGCACCACATCTCGTGGTACGCAAAGTTCAGAAGGGAGAAAGGCATAATATTTCTATGTTCAGGGACCATTACATGTTAAATAAAATATTTTATTTTAAATTAAACTGATGAGGAAATTGAGACTGTAGGATATTGAAGTTTTGCAGTCTGACTAAGCAGGTAAATGACTCTATGTAGGAGAGCCAGTGAACCTAGTAGAAAGTGCTGGACAATATTTCTTGCCAAATTTCCCATAACATGGAAATTCCTATTTTACAAAATAAAGCAGGAACTATGGAGTGGAGAGGGGTTGGGGGGATGGGATGGCTAGGTGATGGACATTGGGGAAGACATGTGCTATGGTGAGTGCTATGAATTATGTAAGACTGATGAATCACAGAGCCGTACCCTGAAACAAATAATATATTATATGTTAATTATATATATATATATATATATATATATATATAATGACCCCCCGTTAATTTTATATATGTGTGTGTGTGTGTGTGTGTGTGTAAAACAACCGCCCACCCAAAAAAAATTATGAGAAAACACTTCCCTCTGCATAACATTTTAAGAAGAGTTTTTGGAGATGCAGAAAACAGAAAATTACCATAATAAAATAACCCACCAGATTACAGATTATTTATAATATATAGTGTGTGTATATGATAGATGTAGATTTAAAAGAATTTTTAAGGGACGCTTGGGTGGCTCAGTCAGTTAAGCATCTGCCCTCAGCTAAGGTCATGATCCCAGAGTCCTGGGAATGAGCCCCATATAGGGCTCCCTGATCTGCAGGGAGTCTGCTTCTCCCTCTCCCTGATGCTTTTCCCCCTCACTGAAGTGCTTGCTCTCTCTCTCTCAAAATAAATAAAATCTTAAAAATAATAATAATAAAGTGTTTTTAATACAAAGCAACATAAGATAGACAAAAACAACTAAATAAAAACAGTTCATCACCCACATACAATCCTTTTTCATATTTTGGTAAGTATACTTCTTGATCAGTCCCTTATCTATGTTTAGCCACTGATTTATCTCTTGACTGTGATAGGGCTTTTTCTGCCTTCTGGAAGTATGCCTTGCTAAACTGTGGGTTAGCAGTGGTAACAATCAGAGCTACTGAGCCATAGGTCCATCATATCCGACATAATGCAACTGTATGTCCTGCTTTGCCAGGTCAGTTTTCCCCAACCTAAGGTACCAAATTCTGAGGATAGTGTATTGGGTTTTTTTTTATGTTTGTTTTTTGGAGTGTGAAGTACAAGGGGGATGAGATATATAACTGCCGTCTTGACACAGGAGTCTATATATTCCTAGGAATACAAATATATTTTCCTGGGGACAGAGATAGAGAAGGTTTTAAGCAATTTAATTTTAGATCTTCACCTTTCACTTGTACTTGTTCCTAAAGTTGTTCTGCCTGATGAGTTTTCCCCTGACTTTTCTCATAATCATTTTTCCTCCTATTTATACCAAGGCATGTTGCTCTAGGAAATACAGATACCTAAATGAAAGAGTATTCTCAATATTAGTGGTAGTCCTGAAAATAACATGTGATTCTTATGACTTGGTAGTCAATTATGCTGTAATCAGAAGTTTTCCAATTCTTCACGTTCAAAAAATATTATTATTACCTAAAAGAATTGTTAGTTGATATAACGTGAAAAACAAGTGTAGTAATATGTCCCACAGTGATTGTTAGCATATCCCTTGGAAAGAGGATCTCAGAATTTGTATTTGTTTAATAGCACATAAATAATGTTAACATAACTGATAAAATGGCTCATTCTAGCATGTGAATTAATAAATTTATTTTAAATCTCCAGTTTAAGTGTCTGAGTGTCTCATTTGGTTGAGCAACTGACTCTTGTTTTCAGCTCAGGTTGTAATCTCAAGGTCATGGAATGGAGCTGAACATGGGCTCTGTGCTCAACATGGAGTCTGCTTGAGATTCTCTTCCTCTCCCTACCCCCCTCAAGTGCCCCTGTTCACTCCCTCTCTCTTTCTCAAATAAATACATAAATAAGTCTTTTAAAAATAAATAATTTTCCACTTTTCCAATTAAATGGTAAATTTCCAGTTAACATTTTCAACATAATTTTCTTTATATTTAATTTTAAATTTGTCAGTTTAACTTGTGGTTATTATAATAGCAATGATAATTCAAATCAGAAGAAAATTTTCACACCTCTATAATTATGGTAATGGGAAACTTTTAAGAAAGCAACAGTAACAAATTTTATGTTGTATATATGAGTATGTGTTTATTGCCAATTAATAATTTGAGAATAAAATACATTACCCTAAGACAAACTTCTTTGAGCACAGTGTAATGGAAATACAAGTTCATGATGATAAAGGATATATCATCAACTTTATTTTATAGAAAACAGCTTGTTGATTGGATTCATTTGTATTTTGTTAAATATGATTAAAATATTAATGTAACATATATCTTTAGATTTTATTTATTTATTTATTTTTTTTTTTAAAGAGAGAGGACCAGCAACAGAAGAAGAGGGGAGGTAAACTCCCAGCTGAGTGGAAAGGCCCATGTGGGTGGTGCCCATCCCAGGACCATAAGACCTTGATCTGAGCCAAAGTCAGATGCTTAACTGACTGAGGTACCCAAGTGCCCCCATATATATTTTAAACCATCAATATTTGTACTATATTGGAAATTAAATCTATTTCAACCATTTAAATACATAAAATATTTTGATTTAGACTTAAAAATGTATGAGACAATGTAATGTTTTTTAAAAAGAGCATTTTTTTTTTTTTTTAATCGGGCACATAAAATATCTTTTGAAGACTACTGATGAAACGTCTTACCGAAGTGGGCAGACATGAACAGGAGATAAATTTCTTCCATAAGAATGAAAGTGAAGAAGAGGAGTGGCTGGTTGCAAAATGGAGCAATGGTGAATGTGCAAAGAAAGAAAAAACAATTTTAAGTTTTGTCTTATATTTTGTTTTGTGTTTTTTTTTCAATAAAATCCGTAGTTATAAATAATGAGAGAGCTTTTATTTTAGTAAAATAAATCACACCTTGATTTAGATGTTGAGAAAAAGACAAGGAAAGTGACTAGTGTCAAAAGAATTAAAGACTATTAGACCCTATTGACCCTATTGGGATGTTACAATAGAGAAACAGCAATGACACCAATGTGTTTTTTTACATAATATGTCATTTTCTCAAGCCCTTCTTAAAAAAAAAAATAGGTTATACCCATGTTATATTTAGTACACTGCCTGCTGCATAAGACATCCATGATGGAACAGAAAAATGCCAACTGGCTCAGATGCAGGTAGGATTTTGTAGGGCATGATTTCTTGGCTGAAGGATGGATTATGACATGATTTCTGTCTCCAAAGAACTCATAACCAACACTGCTGAGCACCCACTAGATAGCAAATACTACAAAGCATTTAATGTTCATTATCTTACTCAATTCACAAATAAATGTATGAGGTGGGTACTATTATTGTACTGCATTTTGAAAGTGAGGAAACGGAGTCTCACAAAGGTTTTGTAAAGTATCTAGTGTAATATAGGTAGTACGATATAGGACTAAGTGTTAAGACTTTCTGATACGCTAATCATCATAACTTCTATAATTGCAAATAGGGGAAACCCCACCAGAACAAATGATTTATTAAGTCAGGTGGGGCACAGCCCTGTGGAAAATCCAAACATACCTGCATTGTGGTGGACTATCTTCATTAATGCTCTGTAACTGAGCTATGCAACAAATAGCTGTTAAATGTTTCAACTGATAATGGCTTCTTCTAAGTTTTTTCTCCTCTTGGGTGTTCAGAATTTTAAGTTACTAATGCAGAGTTACAGAGAAATAGGAACATTTTTCTTCGCTTGATTATGAGAGATGTATTGCATTATTTTAGTTGCTGTCAATTAAACATAAATGAAGCCATGATTTTTAAAACTGCAAAAATCACATTCTTAATTGAGATACTGGCTTATTTATTCTATTCTCATCGCTGACATTCTTTAGTTGATACCTAACAAAATTAAAATATATCTGTGGGACACAGGGAAGTGAACTGTTAGTTAATTGCAAAAATGAAATATCTTTGTCATTGAGTGTCTCTTATAACATACTTGATGACAAGTAGAGTACTTTATTAACTTCATGGATGTGTACAGACTAAAACTAATAATTAAAACACTCATTCTAAGAACCAACTTATTTATATACAGCTCTAGCTGTCAAGCTTAACATTCACTAAAATGAGAAAAATACCTATGAGGATTATGACAGGATACACAACATGATCCAAAAACTAGCATGGAATTGCAGAGTCATATTTAGAGGTTGTTAGATAAAATTGGGAGAGGGGTGGATTCTGGTGACATATTTGATATTTAAATTATATCTGAAGAGAAGTATTATCACATTACAACTCATCCAACAGCAGATATATTTTGGGGGTTTCTATGGAGTAAGTACAACATATTTTCTAAAATAATGATATTTAAACATGCTTTATTATTCTTATGGACTTATACTAGTATATGGAACCTAAAACAGAGACTGAATATTTCGCTATATGAAATATACTGTTGTATATCTACGTAGATATGTAAGAGAAAAATCTTTACATATTGAAGAAAATGGAAGATGTATGTTTACTCTAATATTTGGCAAGTTGTCTTTCCTTTGGAACTCTATATTCATCTTTGTTTTCTTCTTCACTATTTTCTGGGTAGCTTAAGTGATCCTGAAGAAACTATAGGTCACCTCATTATTCTAAGATCACTCAAAGAAGCATCTGTTAATTTCTTCATAATAAAATATATGTAATTTTATATTCTAGGGCAAGTCACTTTTAATTAATAGAATAACAAACATTTTTAGATTATAAACAAGATAGGTACCCCTTTTCTTTAGAATGACAATCTATAACCTGATCTTCCATAGTAATTCTAGATTCACAAAAAAAGATTATATTGCTTGATTGAAAGTGCTTAGACGTTGTCATGCATATATTTTTCATTCTCTCATTGTTATTCAAAAGTTATGTAACCAGGAGGATTACTAGCACAAACTTATTGGTCAAATAATGTAATAAATGGACTAAGGGGGATGAAACTTTACTACCCCAACTGATTTTTAAATAAAAGTGTTTCAATATAAATTTTAGTATACACACATGAGCAAAAAAACACACTAATGGTAAAGAATACGGCTTGTACTTCTACTCAAAAACTATTGGTTAAATTTTGTGGTGTGAAAAATATATGGATTGATATACCTGTAAGATATAATTTGAACTGAAAGGAAGTTTCTCCTAAAAGTTCTGAGAAACACTTTTAAGCATGTACTTGCCATATTTCAAAGCCTTTGTGGTGTCTTAAGAATATCTCATAAAGAGAGCATTCATTTCTTTTTATTTCTTCTATTTTTTAAAGTTTTTATTTTATTATTTTTTATTATGTGCAGTTAGTCACCATATAGTCCATCATTAGTTTTAAATGTAGTGTTCAATGACTCATTAGTTACATATAACACCCAGTGCTCATCACAACATGTGCCATTTATTAAAGAATTAGATTATTTTTTAGGATGAATGATGTTTGTTTCAACAACCCTTGAATTTGCAGAGCAAATTGTTTACTTTGTAGTATTTTTAAAAATTGGAAAAATAATATTATTCACTGATGTCTAAATAGCACCTAAAATTCACAGTTGAGGATGATCTGTGTGGATCGTGGATCTAAAAAAGTTCAAAACAGGATTTGAAAAGCAAATGAGAAAACAAAGTATATATACAAAGAGGTGAAAAAATTATCCTTTGAGCAGATAGTTTACTAATCCCATTGCTTGAGAAGGAACCATTGATCCCTCACCTTTCCTCAGTCCCAGGACCCAGAGATGAGGACCCTTGAGATCATGACCAGAGCTGAAGGCAGACGCTTGACAGACTGAGCCTCACAAGTATCCCTGGTGGGTTTTTTTAAATACTACTTTTCCATGTAAAAAAATTTTAGTTTCTAAGGACTTGGCTTACTTTGCTTTTTATGACATTCATCTGAAGGATACACAGGCAGCTGTTTAGTAACTTATGTCTGTTAGCAATGCTATTCTTGTTTAGTAAGTTTAGTACTACTTTATTTAAAACTAGATTAAGATTATTGAGCAATGAGCATACTGTTTGCTAAATTACAATTGCATTAAATTAAACCAAAAAGTGATCCTCCTAAAACTCTAGCTCTCGGTGCACACACAGACTAAATCCAGACTTGATAACTTCTAAACTACAGGGAAAATTTTTATTACTCTATCTAATATCTGCACATGTGCAGATTCAGGGCAGACATTTTATTTATTTATTTTTTATTATTTTTTTAAAATATTTTTTATGTTTTTTATAAACATATAATGTATTATTACCCCCATTATTCACAGGTCTGTGAATAGCTAGATTTACACACTTCACAGCACTCACCATAGCACATACCGTCCCCAATGTCCATAACCCCACCACCCTCTCCCTACCCTCCTCCCCCAGGCAACCCTCAGTTTGTCTTGTGATAGTAAGAGTCTTTTATGGTTTGTCTCCCTCCTGATCCCATCTTGTTTCATTTATTCTTTTCCTACCCTCTAAACCCCCCACGTTGCATCTCCACTTCCTCATATCAGGGAGATCATATGACAGTTGTCTTTCTCTGATTGACTTATTTCACTAAGCATAATACCTTCTAGTTCCATCCACGTCATCACAAATGGCAAGATTTCATTTCTTTTGATGGCTGCATAGTATTCCATTGTGTGTGTGTGTGTGTGTGTGTGTGTGTGTGTGTGTGTGTGTATCACATCTTCTTTATCCATTCATCTGTTGGACATCTAGGTTCTTTCCATAGTTTGCTATTGTGGACATTGCTGCTATCAACATTCGGGTGCACATGCAGGGGCAGATATTTTAGAGAGCAAGTAAAGAAGGTAAATTGGCTTCCTTGTCATTTATATATTTCTACTTGGGAGTGAAGATTTGAACTGAGGGCAATTTATAATCCATTGTCACTTTGTTTCTGAAATATTCTTGCCAAATTCACCCAAAGGAGAACGTATAGGCAGTTTATTTTTAATGTAACATGGATATTTCCACATGGGCTATTTATCCCTATTACAAATGTTTTTAATTGAAATGTCCAGTTCTATTTTAAAACACATAGCAGTATTCTTGAATTAACCGGAGTTGTTTTTTTTTTTAATTGTTATCTTTAGGTTTTCATTTCAGAAACATGTAACTCAAAAGCATTATGGGGGTACTGGGGTAGCACAGTCAATTAAGTGTCCAACTTTTGGCTTTGGTTCAGGTCCTGATCCCTGGGTTGTGAGACTGAGGCTTTTATGGGGCTCCATACTCACTGTGGAGTCTGCTTAAGACTCTCTCTCCCTCTCCCTCTCCTTGTGCCCCTACCCCCTGCTCTCTATCTCTCTTTCTAAAATAAATAAATAATCCTTAAGAAAAAAAGACAGTATTATATATGTTTTCTAACAGACCAAAAGATTAATTCATTTATAACTTAAATAGGTAAAATTATATTTCATTATTCTGAGATATTCAGGAAATTTTTACAACAAAAAATAGTCACTCAAAACAATATACTTAACAATATAAACTTACTTACCTAGGCAATAAAGCATGGTGTGTTTCTATTCTATTATCTTATTCTGTTCTATTCTAATTAGATTGATAAACCACTTCATCTTCTTAAGCTGTAATTTCTCCAAGGGGTGTCACAAAGATATAATGGCTATATTCTAGAAAGTGTTTTAAATAAAAGCATATTGCACTTCAAGTATTTATCTCAGATCTTTTTAAACTATTTCATGAATTGAACTTGAATGCAAATTTCCAAGGACTATGGGAAAATTTTCTTCAACATCTAAACCTCTTGATTTAGACTCTACATTCTAAAAATCAGTTTGAGTAACCAAAATCATAAAATGATTTTAAGATATTTTGGTTGTTTTGAAAAAATGTAGTCAAACATCAAACTAAAAAGTTTGCCAACATTGATAATATTTTTAAAATAAGATTCACAAACATTGTGGGTTAGAAGTTTGAAAATGTATTGATAATTAAGCTTATTCTCCTAATATACCTACTAAAACCCACTTGTAGAAGTATAGATATATTAGACTATCTCTAAACATGATAATCAACTTTAAGAGAAAAACAAAAATTATATTAAAAACTGATCACTATTTTAGGAAGGTATCAAAGGCCTTTTCATTTTTCTAGCTCCAAGAATCACTATAAAAACAGAAATTGCTGCTAGCATAGGGAAAAAAAGAAAGCATTAGAAAAATTGCATATTGCATATCTATAATCCTTAAATTCTGCTCTCACTTTAACTGGCTAGGGGTTGGGGAAATGGGCAGAATTTGCTCTGGGGGAGAAAAAGGCAGGTGACCTGTTTTATTAAATGACCATACTAATGGCAGGCTTCTTTGGAAACTAAATGTTTTCTGTCAGCTGGAGAGTGATTTCCGTGAAATGCTCATAGCAGAGTGTTTCTGTCTTATGGTAAATTTTATACACACACACACACACACACACACACACACGTGTGTGTGTGTATAATTTAAATAATAGAAATCTATGAGTTATGACTCTTACTGAAAAATGTCCTGTGGCCTATGTTATTATATCTAGAAGTGTTGATATGCTTTCTAACTCAAGCAGTGCCTAAAAGATGTACAACATGAAAAGAAGCTTGGGAGCTAAGCTATTTCATATATGCGTCTTGGTCCAATACCCTTGAAATTCTTAATAGAGCCTGATATTAAAAAAGATCATTCAATTGGTATGAATCTAATTTGACATCATAATCCTTTGTGCTATATCAGTTTGAAACTATAAGAATTATCTTTCAGACTTTTAAAGCATAGTAGCTAAGACACGTTATCATACGAGGAAAAAAAAAGGAAAAAGGAAAAAAACAAAGAAAAAAAAAAGGAAAAACAACATTAGGACTAGATGCTAGGACTTCTACTTACCCATCTGTGGTATGAAGTGGCTACTTTTGGAAGTATCCTTACTAATAAAATCTGAAGACAGACTTAGACCCAGTAGATCTAAATGGGTAGAGTAAGAATGCCAGTCCAAAGAGAAATTAATTAAAAAAAAAATAGTGACATTTTCTGGCTGTTGTTAGCAGGTTTGGTAAGAGCCAGAACCCTGAAATTGTAGGGTTAGCAAGAGAAAAAAAATCAACTTAATATTTTTTTCTGGACACTGGAAGAACTTCTCATTCCGCTGGTATCACTGGGAGAGATAGCATCTTTTCTGGCAAAGTAACTCCATTAAGACAGTGGATTATCTGAAAAACTATAGACTATAAACTAAAAATGGAACTATGGACTACAAACTCTAAACTGGACTGTAAAACTATAGACTAAAACTATAAACTAAAAACAGGCCAAGTTCAGTTGTCTTAGAATCTCATGTGCATTCTGTTGAACAATTAAGACATTTTACTGAGAAATGCCAGCAGAAGTCTGATAAATCTTACTGGCTTAGATTCTTAGAGTTAATGATCGGGGCTATCTCTCACAGATTTTAGATCTTATTAAATAAATGAGTTTCTTTGGGTTGTCCTCAGCTAGCCTGCACATTTTTGTGAGCAAATGTTTCAGGATGATATGATATAATCTTGTGTAGTGGAGGAGCCATAGACAGTGCCCTACTCTGAGAAGGGTAACCTGTTCCTAACCAAAAAAGGGAGCACTTCTTAATTATGGATGAAATACTATAAGTTCAAGAGGCCTTTGAAGAGCTCCGTGATGATTAGAGAGACATACGTAACTCAAAGCTACTGACTTAGATGAGGAGATGTGTGTGTGTGTGTGTGTGTGTCCTCAGTCTTGGGTGTCTTACTGTTAGCAAGTGAAGTACTGACAAAACAATAAATGGCCTGCTCACTCCGTTATCATACATGAGCTGCATGAAAGACAAAAATTTCTTTGCAACCAGAAAAATTGGGTACAAAAGGAAGAAATAAATTGAGGGGAGTGATATGAAGAAACAATAACTAGATTGACTTGGTTGAATTATAGAATTGTCTTTTAAAGAAAGGGATAAAAATGGGGAATTGGTGGAACTTTCATTAAGTAATTGTTAGTACATTATCACTATTTGGAAGTTGGGAAACAGTTCCAACTCCATGCTAAGCTCTTAAAGCAACATATCACATATTTTATGTCTATCTTAGCTTGGGGGAATTCAAGTCCAAGTATTAGGATTTGATTTAAGAACTCTTGAAGAGAAGACCGAATGTAGGCCCTCAGTTAAAGTCACAGACTCTGGAAACTATTGAGTTTTATGTTGATATCTGCTCACTTAACTCAGGGTACATGAAAAATTGGGTGAAAATGACCTTGATGAGAGTATGTAAAACCCCTTCATTGTTATATATGGTAATTCAATACACAGTAATCTTTATAAGAGATAGGAAACGTACTTTAAAGAGCTAAAACTAGAATGAATATAGATATGCTACTGTGGAATGCACTAATATAGGGATGAAGTTATTCACAAAGTGTAACTGGAGACACCATTTGGTTGTTAAGTCACCTTAATCTGCATGATGATGCATACGTGGTCTAGATATGTGAATAAGGATACGGTCTTTACTTTTCTTATAAGTAATATTGCTAAAATCACACTTCACATTTCATTTTCTTTCTTGTTTTTCTTTTTTTGTTTTTGTTTTTTGAAAGAGAAAGAGCTGAGGAGGAGCAGAGGGAGGAGCAGAGGGAGAAAGTATCTTAAGCAGGCTTCATGCCCATTGTGGAGTCCAATATGGGGCTTGCTCTCATTACCTTCAGATCATGATACAGATGAAATCAAGAGTTGGATGCTTAACTAACTAAGCCACCCAGGTGCTCTTCACACTTCATTTTCAAATGGTCATGTTAAATGGAAATGTATAGAATTGTTTGAATTTTTCTCAGTAGTAAATGTGGAGTCATATAGAATTCTAGAGAGGTAACATAAGATCATTGCTCTGATTAGGAAAATAGTTGGATGATAGTTTTGATACTCACTAGCTCTTATTTTAATATTCTTACCTAGCCAGTATACAAAGCTGTTTCTGTAGAAGTTAACTATAAATTATGAAATATTAACCAAAGTGTTTCCTCCAAATATTCAATTGTGATATGTTGATAAAGACCATATAGGAAGGAGAGCTTGAATAACATTATAGATCTATCTACTACCTCTTTTGATCACAGTTTTGAAAGTCAGTGAGGCAAAATTTGTATTCTTATGAAATAGATATCCCAGTATACATTTACTAAGTGACAAAGGTATATCTAAATTCCATGCTATGTTAGCACAAACTAGTGGAGCAGGATTTGACTTGAATTGGAGATGTAAATCATTGAGGACAAGTCAGTATACAGCATAGATTATATCACAGTAAGTACCTTCTCAGAAGAAGAATTTTAGGAGGAGGCAAAAACCATCATCATCCTTCTGACAAATAGTGTCTAGTTTATAAATTCTGCTGAAATTTAAGAACCAAGTGAATCTGTAAAATTCCAAGGAATTAAATGGGTTAGATCAACTCAATATAAGAATCAAATTATGAGAAAATAATTATAATTTCTGAAGACACCGTTAATAAAGAATTTAAGAAAGTGGCAAATCTAGTTGCTTTTGGCAAAATTAGCACCCTCACCTGGGAATCTTACTGTTTTCTATTCCCCAAATCAACATAAGGACATCTGAATATACATGCAGTCCAGTGTAGAAGCAACTTAACTTTCTACGGAGGTTAAAGGTACAGGCAGTCCAACTAAGCACTTATGTTATAACTGCTCAGATGATAGACAATATATGGATACTGGAGTCTTTGGTTTAAATAGAAAAATGCTATCAAGTAGAGACTATTTGGATTTGGGACTTTAAGCTACGTAAGAAAGCTATTATACCTGATTCAAAAGGAAATTGTTGGCATATTACTTGACATTAGTCAAGATTCCTTTCATTCTGAAAGGGCATTAAATAATTCTGGGTCAGAAAATTCCATCATGTCTGAGATGATGTCAGAGAATCATTCAAATATGGAAGGGGCAGTGTGACAGAGTTTAATTAGGAATGGAAATGCTATGTTCAAGAACACATTATAAGGCATAAGTTGTGGGGAACAGTTTCATCTAATATACAAAGGTGATTGCTTCCTTGCACATTAGACCAATACTAGAGCACTGAGGAAATTTTTCTCCACCCATATTGCTGTATAGTCTGTCAGAACCCTGTGAGTCTCTCCCAGTGGTGCCAAAGTAAGTTCCCTGATTCAGATAGAATCCATGGATTAAGGTCCATGTCATTTAAAAATCAGTAGTAGATCATGCAAATGCTAAAATCTTGACTTAGAAGACAAGGGAAAATCTGAAGAGTGGGTAAAGTCTGGATTGCTTAAGTTGATGATGAGTTGGATATCAACACTCAGGAAAGCATTTAGACATTTATAGTCCCCTTGAGCTGGAGCCAATGGCTTTGCTATGTGGGCAGGCACATGGACATCAGATAAACTAGATAATTCAGAACACCCCTGGTTGAGGCTGGAGAGGATGCAATTACACAGTTTATATTTTTCCCAACAGTAGATTTTAAGTGCTCTCACCACACACACACAAAAGTTAACTAAGAGGAAATGGAAATGTTAACCAGCTTAACTGTATTAATCATTTAACTGTGTATGTGTATATCAAAGCATCATATTGTACACTTTAAATATGTGCTTTAATTTAACATTTTTTCAAATATGGAAAATTTAAAAAAAGATTATTTTTCTAAAGAGACATCCCTCAGATATTCTTTGCCTATTTACTGAAAATAATCTTTAACAAAGAACACTCCGATAAAGACATTCAATAGATAAGATTTCTTTGACCTAAGGAATACCACTAGTCTATTTACTTGGAAGACCACATAAGGAAGTGATCAGATCCAAAATTTTTTTTGTTTTGTTTTGTTTTTTGTTTTTTGTCTCTTTGCCAGTGGCATATCCACCAGCAAGATGAGTGAATGGATCATAGGCCAGGTGCTTTAACTCTGTCCATCATCTCATGCAAATTTTCTTTGATTTTGCCTGGTCCATTGTACTAGGCCAACATTCAAATATATGTGTATGCCAGAGATGTGACACAAATGCCCAATAAATGACATTTAAACAGTCAAAATGGTTTATTTATAAGAGTTCTTCAGGGGTAATTGTAACTTCCTCCTAAGTAGCTAAATTTAGTTAGCTCTGAATATGGCTCCATTACCTAGTGTGAAGGAAAAACCCAATTCCTTTCATGTCAAAATTTATGATGCTGCCTTAAAGTGGGGCTGGGAAATAGTATGAAATAGTCTCCTGTTATTATAATTTTTGTGTGTAAATAGTATTTCTGCCAGGATACAAAGCCCAACTATCACAAGGGTAAAGGTTAAAAGAGGTGATGAATGTAAAAAATTGGTGACCATAACATAGGGAAAAAAGGCTCTTAGAAATCTATTATAATCACAGGGGGAGGCAATCATTCCATTTCCACCAAGTGCATGAAACACTATAATCATACTCCTACCTGACTCAGATTTGGGACTGACTAATGACCAATGGTGGGAAAAAAACTTCTGGAACTGTTCTCTCTCGAGAGGGGGAAAATAGGCTACTGCTGAATTTCAAGTCCTGCATAAAGAGTTCATCTTAATAATTTTTAGTGAAGTCATGACAAAACACTCTCTGATGCTGCAACTTGCAGGAGTCAAATACAGCCATCAATGGGTTCACACTGCATAGCCATACTTATTAGTCTGGTTAAATATCAGATGATCTGTGCACCTGGGTGGCTCAGTGGGTTAAGCCTCTGCTTTTGGCTCAGGTCATGATCTCAGGGTCCTAGAATCGAGTCCTGCATTAGGCTCTCTGCTCAGCAGGGAGCCTGCTTCCCCCTCTCTCTCTGCCTACCTCTCTCCCTACTTGTGATCTCTCTGTCAAATAAATAAATAAAATCTTTAAATATATATAGATAGATATAGATATAGATATATCTATAGATATAAATATAGATATATCTATATCTCTATATATCAGATGATCTGAAAGAATACTACCAATAAAGTGAATAGAGGAGAAGAGGCAGAACAACAGAGTTTCTACACTCTGGGTGGCCATAAATAAAGATGAAAAATTGCTGAGACAGCAGTCTCAATAGCATGAAAAGTAGAATGAAGCTGCTCGACCAGTGTGTCACCATTGTTCTGTAAAAGTGAACAGAATTCATATTAAGACAGTGGAAATGAAATGTAAATAGTTTCAAAAGAGATAGCTTTGGGTGTGATTTGATGATTTAAAATTACAGATAACTCCAGTCCATAAGGATGCAAAGAGTGTTATGGAAAGATTTATGACCCTCCCCACTAGAGCTGTTCTAGGGGTTAAGATATACCCAAGTGACAGTCACATGGGACATACAATATTTTTCAGTGTATGCTATTATTTCAAACAGTATGAAATCCATTATTGTGCAGTGGCAATGGCACAGGTGATGTCTTGATCACCACTGGTCCCACTGTGACATAGGTATATTAGAGTACTAATCAGTTATTTTAGGCTTTTCATCATGACATAAA
Organism: Lontra canadensis; assembly: GCF_010015895.1. Classification (NCBI taxonomy): domain Eukaryota; kingdom Metazoa; phylum Chordata; class Mammalia; order Carnivora; family Mustelidae; genus Lontra; species Lontra canadensis. The sequence goes on along the minus strand of NW_022631004.1, from coordinate 22,297,627 downwards.
AGATTTGCAAAGTCTCATAACGATACAGGAAGAAGGTTTCTTCTAGGAGACAGACCACAGCTGGAAATTGATCTGGAGGAAAATAAAGATCTAATTGAACGGATAAATAGGATAATGACTCTAATGGAACACCACATCTATCAACAACACTGAAAGTAGGCTTGTAATATCATCTGGGAAAGACTACTGGGAATTCTAATCACTATGGGATGGAATGTATTTAAAATGGCTGGGAATTTTAGAAAGCTGGGCTAAGGAAGACCAATTTGGGAAGTCAGTGGTAAACCAACATTATGGCAGGTTGTCACTGGACTGTACAGTTTTGTTGTCCTCTGGTTGAAAATAAAATTTGCTTTATCTGTGACACAACTAGTTCTGATTGGATAAAGGAAGAAAAAAATACCTTAGAGATATTAAGGGACATAAATAGTTGGTGTTGTTACATAATGAGAACTGAAAGTTGCTGATTGTAAAAACTTATTTTATAAGGTAAGTCATAACCACAAACCAGATGGAATATAGAATTGGTAAAATAACAACTTCCTGTCACCATTGTAGTCACTGGGCAAATGTAGTATTATGGGAAAGTTTGCTTCTGTTGGAAAGGAATGGAAAAAAGGCACTAATTATACTGATGTATGGAATGGCAAATTTTTAAAATATCTCTGATACATTTATATACTGTAACAAAAGACTTATACATTTATCAATAGAATTAAATAAAAATCAGATTTTTGTAGACCAGAAGTCAATAACTTACAGCCTTTAGGCTATATTTGCTGTGTGGCATATTTTTCTAAGACCCATGAGCTAAGCATTGTTTTAACATTTGTAAAGGCTTTTAAACTGTTGGAGTTGGCCATCCAGAGGACATTACTGCTGGTTGAATTGTGAACTGGACCCAGGCATTCACAGGTTCCTCACCCCTTCCTTATCCTTGGATGTACATTCCATTCATCATTCCCACCCTAGTAGCTGTTTCAAGGACATAGCCTTGAGAGTGTAAGGTGTTGTTGAAACCATCAAGACTGAACACATGACTGAACCTAGGTAAGGCCTCTATATAAACTTTTAAGCATTTGATGCTAAATGAAATAAGTCAGTCAGAGAAAGAAAAATATCATATGATTTCACTCATACGTGGAATTTACAAAACAAAACAAACAAGCAAAGGGGAAAAAAGAAAGGGAGGTACACCAAGAAACAGACTTTTAACTACGGAGAACAGACTGATGGCTACCAGAAGGGAGGTGGGTGGGGGGATGGATGAAATAGGTGACCGGGATTAAGCAGTGCAATTGATATAATTGGCACTGGCTGTTGTATGTTAAGTATTGAATCACTATGCCATACAGCTGAAACTAATATTACACTGTAAGTTAACTAAGTGGAATTTAAATCAAAACTTAAACAAACAAACAAAAAAGAGTCTGGTGCTAAACTCTACTCATCTTGCAGCACCCAAGATAAGCCCCATATGTCTTAATAAGCTCCTGCTTATTAAACCTGCCACCTACTAATCTGGAGTGGCCTGCCTCTTTCTTCTCTCCCTGCCCTCTGTGTATCAGAACTCATTTCCTATTTCTCCTGGAAGCTCCTGGGATTTTGAACCAACATAAACAAATAAACGAAAGAAAGAATTTGTGATAAAGAATGTTTGTTGTCTGTAAAACTTCAGTACAAAACAGGAATAAGACCAATTTTATGGTAAAACCAGTTTTATTTCTTCCAGCAGCATCCTTCCTAATAGTAATATAAGGGTTAACAAATCAATTTAACCTTTCTAAATTAATTTGTTATATTACTTTCTATTGATCTATTCTAATGCAAATGTATTGCTGGCAAAATACATGAGAGATTTGTTTGACCTCTTTATTGTTATAGGATATGGCAATTAATTTTTTTATTGAGATTCCAATTAGCTTTCTGCTCTTACAATGTTTTCCCTAAATCTTCCTTTAAAGTTCCCCTAAGGTTACTAGAAAAAGATCATCTAAGCATGACTGTATTAAAAGGTAGAAGTAAATAAAACATTACTTATGTTGTGTACAAAATTGAGGTTACTCTAGGTTAACTGAATCAGATTCCTTGAAGAGATAAAGATGCTCTAAATCATGAAGAATTAATCAGAAAATTCTAATTGAAAAACAGGACCACAGTAGTCTATTATGAAAGGGGAGAAAGTGCCAAATTAGCACTACAGAGTAGGGACATCTGAAAAAAATTTTATAGACCATTGCCATCATGACCTTTGTAAAAGTGTTCTTACACAGAAAAAAAAAACAAAGAAGAAAGCCCTAAGGAGCAGGGTTTCATGATTAGGACCACCCAAGGAGAGTCTCCAACAAAAGAAAATTGAGTTCTGTATTGGAGGTGGTCTGCATGTAAAATTTTCAGATGTCCCTGCAGACACCAATACAGGGGGTAAAGTTTCAGTAATTACTGAAGGGCAGCTTTGAGCAAGGTTATGGGACGATATTACAGACTCAACAATGGAAAGAGAAGAGCTTTAATGTACAGATCTGTAACAATCTCAGCTAGTACCAACCATTCAGGTTAAGAATTAAAAAGTACATTAAAAAACTAACCTCTTTCTACTGTTGATATACCTGGCATTTACTGACCTTGAATAAAAGGATGAGAAAATGGCTGAAAAATAAGAAAAGGTAAGACAATCTGGAACTTTCCCTGCCATGCACAAATAAATCCATAAGACTTCCACTGAAAGGGAGCACTACTGAATTCACCTAAGCACTTTAGCTCAATATAGGAAGACTCAGGTTTTCAATACCTCTGAATCCAATCAAGTTTTCATTAATTTAATATTTCTAAATATACAAACACTGGCTGAGTTTTGTTTGAAGTGAAAGGCATTAACAGTTTATTACTTAGACGTTGACTTTTGAAAAGGAAAAAAATCTCATATAACTTAGTTTTTATATTGCCAATGTGTCTTTGACTATCCCTTTATATCTGTTTTTCTTATACCAGGCATATTGAGGCTGTTGGAATATAAAAATTGTGTGCTTTGGACCAGACTACATATTAATCTTAGATATGATTCAAACATCAAAATTTATTGTACAAAAGCAGTAATAATTTCACAGCAGTTAGGCATTTGCCATTGTCACTGAGGCATTAAGGTAACACTGAATTACTACATTTTATCACTACATTGAGCTGCCTTTTGGCATATTCCTAATTCATGCCAGTTTTTTTTTTTTAATCCAATTAGCTATATCCTTGAGAAAATTCTGAAGTCATCAGATTCTCCCATTTCTGAATACAAGTCAACAGATAGGCTAATTTAACATATTATGAGATTGCTGTGTAATTCATGACAATATTTTTATTTCTTGAACACTGTCAAGCCAAACTTAATGAAAAAAATATTTACTTTATTGGGAAAAAGGAATTCAAAGAAATATGACTAGTTTATATTTCCCCAGCGAAAGAGAATTTTGATTTACATACATTATTAGACAGTATTTGAAGAGGGATTTAAATAGAAAATGTCATGATCTAGCAAATGACATAACCCCTCTTTCTTTTCTTCAGTCCATGCTAACAACGCATAATTTACTTAGAGCATAAAGAATATAGTCTAGCAGAGAGATTTGTCTTATATGGTACTGTGGATTTACTACTAAATCATAAGTTTTTTAAATTTAGGGTTTGTAGGAAGAGGCCTTTATAAATTCCAGCATGTAAGGCAAAAACAACAACAACAACAAACCCTCAAATTTAAGCTTTTTATTTTATTTTTTGAATATTGCATAATAGTTATTGGAACTGGAACTCTAATTCAGGGGGCTACTTCCGGAGAGAGTAACAAAATTTATCATGAAGTGTGGAGAGATGTAAATTTTAAATGGTTTGACAGAAGTGTTTTAAGAAAACAAAAATAATTTTATGTGGAAAGGCAAAAATATCATTAAAAAGAGCTAATCATTCTCTGGTGGGTTAGATTATTTATTGGTTATTCAAAATTTGATCTAGTATAATTCCAAATTATTTAAAAAGTAGTTAATACCACTCTCATTAACATAAGAAATTGGTGTTTAAAAAAATTACTTCTTTCATTGTTTATTCTTACAGGAATTTTGTTTCTTGAATTTTTTTTTTCATTTTATTTTATTTCTTTTGAGGGTTCCAGAATTCATTGTTTATGCACCATACCCAGTGTTCCATGTAATACGTGCCCTCCATAATACCCACCACCAGGCTCACCCAACTCCTACCTTCCTCCCCTCCAAACCCTCAGTTTGTTTCTCAGAGTCCACAGTCTCTCATGGTTTGTCTCCTCCTCTGATTTTCCCCAACTCACTTCTCCTCTCCATCTCCCAATGTCCTCTGTGTTATTCCTTATGCTCCACTAGTAAGTGAAACCATGTGATAATTGACTCTCTGCTTAATTTATTTCACTCAGCATCATCTCCTCCAGTCCCATCAATGTTGATACAAAAGTTGGGTATTCATCCTAATGGCTGAGTAATATTCCATTGTATATATGGACCATATCTTCTTTATCCATTCATCCTTTGAAGGGCGTCTTGGTTCTTTCCACAGTTTGGTGACTGTGACCATTGCTGCTATGAACATTGGGGTACAGATGACCCTTCTTTTCACTACATCTGTATCTTTGGGGTAAATACCCAGTAGTGCAATTCAAGGTCATAGGGAAGCTCTATTTTTAATTTTTTGAGGCATCTCCACACTGTTTTCCAAAGTGGCTGCACCAACTTGCATTCCCACCAACAGTGTAAGAGGGTTCTCCTTTCTCCACATCCTCTCCAACACATGTTGTTTACTGTCTTGTTCATTTTGGCCATTCTAACTAGTGGAAGGTGGTATCTCAATGTGGTTTTGATTTGAATCTCCCTGATGGCTAATGATGATGAACATTTTTTCATGTGTCTGTTAGCCATTTATATGTCTTCTTTGGAGAAGTGTCTGTTCATGACTTCTGCCCATTTTTTGACATGATTATCTGTTTTGTGTGTGTTGAATTTGAGGAGTTGTTTCTAGATCTTGTTTATCAGCCCTTTGTCTGTAGTGTCATTTGCAAGTATCTTCTCCCATTCCGTGGTTTACCTCTATGTTTTGTTGACTGTTTCCTTTGCTCTGCAGAAGCTTTTGATCTTGATGAAGTCCCAAAAGTTCATTTTCTCTTTTGTTTCCTTTGCCTTTGGAGCCATATCTTGAAAAAAGTTGCTATAGGATGAGATGACACAACTCTCCACTTGGGAACCCTGAGATGTAGAAATAAGCCTACATACAAGCACAAAATACAAACAGATGGAAGCAAATTTAAATTAGAGTGTAGATTTAAATGTAATGTAATTTAGGGGTCCTGTGTGGCTCAGTTGGTTAAGCCTTTGGCTCAGGTCACCATCTCGGGGTGCTGGGGTAACTTGAATCAGGTTCCCTGCTCAGTGGGGAGACTGCTTCTCCCTCTCCTTCTGCCCTTCAGCTCCTTTGTGCTCACTTGCACTATCTCTCTCTCTTAAATAAATAAATAAAATCTTTAAAAATACTTACCTAAATAAATAATGCAATTTAAAAAACAAGAAGAATAATTGGGCATAAATATTTCTATATCAATCAAAAAACTACTTTCTGCTGGAACTTATCTGAACAGTTACTTGGCAACATAGAGATATTTCAAAAAGTGCACAGAAATTATTTGAAACATAATTATCCACTAAGGAAAATAATAATAATCATATTCAGATTATAGTAGAGGACAAAGAGAATTTTATCTGCTTAAAATTCAATGTCTATTGGACTGTTAGGGCAAATAGGTTTTTAAAAAAGTAAGCTGACTAAGAAGAAATACTAAAGTTATGGATTGAGATTTTTCAGGGACAACTGGTAGTCACTAGAATTCAAAAAAGAATGACTAGTTGATATAAAAATACTTATGCCTGATAATTTTTATTACTCTTTGTTAATGCTTTAGGCATCAATAGAGCCATGCCCTTTATGGGTGCCTTCTATAATTAAAACTGTTGACTGAAAAGAGGTATATTGTATCTAAAATGGTGTGAAGAGAATAAATACAAAGTTACCTAACTGGTGATTTAAACTTTTAATGGATATAGTACATATATCTTACAAAAATACACATGTATATATACATATATGTCTTATATCTTATGCATATATCATATATCAAATATATAATATAATATAAAAGCTGCTTTAAAAGGTGAGAATCTTATAATTTTGACTGAGAATTAAAATATGATTAAAATGTAAAGAAAGCATGAAACTGAGAAAGTGTTCAGAATAATCTTGGATGATTATTATAAATAATGGTTATGAATGTTGATATCTCAACATACTTTTTGTAGGGAGTATGAAGCATCAAAGGAGTGGAATAGCTACTACAGAACAGATGTTGTGGGAATTCCCAAGAGCACTGGATAGTTTTACTCCATTTTATATTTAGTTGCAAGCATTTTTCTTAAAGCTTAAAAGTCTCTAATTAGAATACAATAAGAAAAGAACTATAACCCAAGAGAAAATCTTTACAGCAGTTGGTTGTTGAGAAATTTCACTGTAACAAACATGATAAGACTGTAAAATAGAAACACTGGGGCAAAAAGTAGTTAAAATCTGTCTTTATCTTTATATTTGAAAGCTTGCAATCCTTTATTAAACTTAAAGGTATATTATATAGTTGTTTTATAATGTTATAAAGTAAAAATTGGGAGAAAATTAGATCCTTTTATAATGCAATATACTAAGTAATTTTTCCTTTTAAATTTAATAATTTTCTTTACCCAATAGATGTATAACTAGGCTTGAGGTTTTAACTACATAATAATATACTACTTTCATCTGTAATTTGTTAGTGAGTTTTCAAATGTTACTACATATTAAATGAGAATAATACCATTTATAAAAAGAAAATGTACTCTAAGAATGTCATTTGTAATTAAAAGTTATACTACAGACTCTCAAATGTATGGTTTTAGCATTTACAATGGAACTTGATTTAAATTAAAAATCTTTAAAATGTTTGAATTACTTTTAAATGAAAGTATAAAAAATTATCTTCTAGGGAGGTTGTAGGAGGTTGTATATAAATCATATAATGTCACTTTCTTCAAAGTACATCATGTCCTCTTCTGGTAATTCTCTGAGTGACTTATCATGGGATTATAATAAAGAAATAAATATATGTTGATATTAGATGTTTTTGAACTTTGACTTAGTGATTCAAATAGTTTCATTAGCAAATTAATTTCATATGCCTTAAATCTGGATAGCCATGTATGAGTTAAAAATACTTCATAATATTTATTAAATATCAAAGGGGATCAGAATATGCTACTCCAAAATGTTCTACTTTGGCATAAAGATTGTTTTGAACTAAAAGTAATTAGCTCTCTGCCCTGGCCCTTTTCATCCAAAAACAGGACATACATTTCCCTGGTAAAAGTGACATAAATTTCCATTTGTAGAGTTGTCTCGCTCTCCAGTACCAGAAAGAGGAGAATGAATCCTAAACACTACAGACAACTCTCACCAAGGGAAAAGACATCAACTTGAGTCTACATAACAAACTTCCCTAAATAACCCCTATTTTTAATTAGTTTCCCTTCATATATTTACTTTTCCCAATTTACTGCTCCTAGAAGAACAGCTTTACTTCTTTTTTATACTTACTTCTACACAATTTAATGCTCTTTGTTAAAATGATATATAAGCCTCAGGTTTAGCTACTTCCTTGGAATTGTCATTTCTTTTCTGAGGTTCTCCGTGGGCATGTAAAATAAAACTTTCTTTCATTAATCTGTTTTTGACCAATTTGATTTGTAGTCCCCAGTTATGAAACATGAGTTTAGAGGAAAGGTTGTTTTTATTGTTGTTTCCTTCTTCTACAAAATTAAAACATGGTGAAAATATTGTTATGATGAGTAGAAAATAAAGTTAGAAAGCCCAAGACAAACATACTTCATGCTTCTATTGAATCTCTTATTTGAAAAAAAAAAAACAAAACAAAAAACCCTTATTTCCTATTTTGTTAACACATTATAGAAGAGAATACTCCCTGGGACTATAATGATTCAGAAGAGAGTCACCTGAGATTTAGAGAATAAGCAGACAACAGAAGTCAGGCTAGATAAGTCAGATTCAATCAGAAGGTAATACAGGAAAGCAACAAAATGCAAGTATGATACATGGCATGGTAGAGAAAGAACATATACATGAACATCATACTGACAAGGCAAAATTGCTGACCTACCCAATTAAAATATATGTTATTTCAGTTTCAGTTCAAGATGTGAAGTAGGAAGACTGAACTCACCTCCTCCATGGAACACACCAAATTACTCTTATTAATGGAACAATTCCTCCTGAAGAAGAACTGAGGGCTAACTGAACAACTAATGAACAACCAAAACTGGAGAGTATGGCAAGAGAACATCAAGAGAGGTGGAGACATGCCACAGTTTAAAAGAGTAAATACCGTATACAGTCATATCTCCAGCCAGCCAGCAGAAATCACCAAGCACACACAGTCTGTATAGGAGGTCACCATACACAAAACCACTCCTTCAACTTTAGAAGAAGTAGTTATTTCACCTAATCCATAGAATAAAGCACAAAAATTCAAGCAAAATGCGGAGATAGAGGAATAAGCTCCAAAAGAAAGAAAGGAAAACAAAAAACTTCAGCAAAAGTATTAAATGAAAGAAAGATAAGCTACTTACCTAATAAAGAACTTAAAGTAATGATTGTAAAGATACTCAGTTGGAGAGAAGAATGAAATATTTCAGTGAGACCTTCAATAGAGGGAAAGAAAATATTAAAGAGAACCAATCAGAACTGAAGAATACAATCACTGAAATAAAATACATACTTGAGGGAATCAACAGTAGATTAGAGGATGCAGAAGAACCTATCAGCAATCTGGAGGACAGGGTAATTAGAAAGCACACAACCTGAACAGCAAGAAGAGAAAAGAATTTTTAAAAAGTGAAGATAGATTAAGAGATCTCTTGGACAACATCAAGTGAACAAACATTGGCATTATAGTGGTCATGGAAGAAGAGAGAAGAAAAGGTGTAGAAAACTTACTTGCAGAAATAGTAACTGAAAATTTCCCTAACCTAGGGAAGGAAATACACACTTAAGTTCAAGGAGCACAGAGTTCCAAACAAGATGAACCCAAGGGGTCCACACCACGGCATATAATAATTAAAATGTCAAATATTAAAGAGAGAATCCTAAAAGCAGCAAGAGAGAAATAAAAAGTTACCTATAAGGGAAAACCTATAAGGCTATCACCTGATTTAGCAGAAGAAACGTCACAAGTCAGAAAGGAGTGTGATATATTCAAATTGCTGAAAGGAAAACACCTAAAACTCAAGAATATGCTACCGAGCAAGGTTATCATTCAGATTTAAAGAAAAGATAAGAGTGTCCCAGGCAAATAAAAATAAAAGAATTTATCACCACAAAACAAGGCTTACAAGAAATGTTAAAGGGATCTCTTTAAGTGGAAAAGAAACAGTCATATTTAGACATAAGAAAAGTAGGAATAAAAAGATGTAAAATATGGGGCACCTGGGTGGCTCAGTGGGTAAGGCCTCTGCCTTTAGCTCAGGTCATGATCCCGGGGTCCTGGGATCGAGCCCCGCATCGGGCTCTCTGCTCAGCGGTGAGCCTGCTTCCTCCTCTCTCTCTCTGCCTGCCTCTCTGCCTACTTGTGATCTCCGTCTGTCAAATAAATAAATAAAATCTTTAAAAAAAAAGATGTAAAATATAACATATATACATAACATGTGGGGAAGGGAATCAAAAAGGAAGAGGAGGGAAATGAGAAAAAGCCAAAGGTTTTTTCTTTCTTTTTTTTTTTTTTTTTTCCTGTAAGAATGTATTTGAATACCAATGATCATCAAATTAAAATGGACTGCTATTTACTTAGGATGTTATATATGAACTCTATGGTAACCACAAAATCAAAACCTATGATAAATATACAAAAAATAAGGAGAAAGGAAACAAAACAAACAAATAAACAAACAAAAAAACCCACTACAGATACTCACAAAGAAAGAGAGCAAAAAAAGAAGAAAGGAACAAAGAACTACAAAACACCAGAAAACAAATTTTATTGCCTTAAGTACATGCTTATAAATAATTGCTTTAAACATAAGTGGCTTAAGTGTTCCAATCAAAAGATGTAGAGTAGTAGCTAGAATGGATTAAAAAAAAAATCCATCTATATGAAGCTTACAAAAGACTTCACACCTATAGACATATATACACTGAAAGTGAAATGAAGGAAAAACATTCACCATGCAAATGAAAGTGAAAAAAAACCCCAAGGTAGTGATATTTATTTCAGACAAAACAGACTTTAAAACAAAGACTGTAACAAGAGACAAGAGTATTAGTACAATAAGAGGATATAATAGTAAATAGTTATGCACCCAACACTGGAACACCTAAATACATAAGAAAAGAAATTGATGGCAATACAATAATAGTAGGGGGCTTTAATACTCCACTTACATCAATGGATAGATTGTGCAGACAAAAAATCAATTAGGAAAAAAATGTCTTTGAATGACACATTGAACAAGATGGATATAACAGATAAATAGAAAACATTCCAGCCAAAAACAACAGACTACACATTCTTTTCAAGTGCACATGGAACAGTCTGCATAACAGATCACATGGTAGACCACTAAACAAGCTTCAGTAAATTTAAGAAGACTGAACTCACACCATACACCTTTTCTGACCCCAATAGTATGAAATTAGAAATAAACCACAAGAAAAAAAAAATGGAAAAAACTCAAAACATGTGGATACCAAACATGATACTAAACAACTAATGGGTCAATGAAGCAATCAAAGAAAAAAATAAAAAAATAAAATACACGCAGACAAATGAAAATGAAAACACAACAGTCCAAAATCTTGGGAACACAGCAAAAGCATGTCTAAGAGGAAAGTATACAGCAATACAAGCCTACATCAAGAACAAGAAGAAACTCAAACAATCTAAGCTTATGCCTAAAGGAACTAGAAAAAGAAGAACAAACAAAGCCCAAGGTAAGTAGAAGGAAGAAAATAAAAATCAGAGCAGAAATAGATCACATAGAGACTAAAAGAACTATAGAAAAAAGTTAATGAAACCAAGAACTGGTTCTTTGAAAAGATAAAAAGTATTGATGAACCCTTATCCAGATTCATCAAGAAAAAAGGAGAAAGGACCCAAATTAGTTAATGAGAAATAAAAGAAGTAACAACTGATAACACAGAAATACAAAGGAATATAAGAAAATATGAAAAACTATATGCCAACAAACAGGACTCTAGGAGAAATGGATAAATTTCTAGAAAAATGTAATCTCCCAAAGCTGAACCAGGAAGAAATGATTTTTCCTTTTAAATTTAATAATTTTCTTTACCCAATAGATGTATAACTAGGCTTGAGGTTTTAACTACATAATAATATACTACTTTCATCTGTAATTTGTTAGTGAGTTTATTAAATGCTTTTTTATACTTTGCTTTGTTGATATGGTATATGATATTGAGTTTATCATAAAAATTACTTCAATAATAGTGCCATAGTATTGGATTGCGCAATTTGAAAGGAAATGGTATATTGTGAACAATATTGAGATAGTTGACCTTGTTGTTAGAACTAATATCTGGAGGTTTAAACATAAAGTTAAAGCAAGTGGTTAACTTAGTAATCCTTAAGACCTGACTCTTGAACCTCTAATTTATACTTCAGTGCAGCGATTAAAATATAAGTTTGGAACCAAAATGCCTGAGTTTAAAATCCTAACTCTGATTCTTACTAAAATTTTAAACTTTCAAAAAATTGTAATCCTGTAAGCCTCAGATTTCTTGTCTGCAAAATGAGAATGATAATAGTTCTCTTAAGGCATACAAAGCATTTACTGTAGTCCTTGCACTTAGTGCTCAACAAATGTTTGTAATTATCTTTAGTACTAACAGTGGTACATCACCTTTGAAAATTGTACGCCATATTTTCCATACTTAGAGTTAGTATCTGTAATGTTACTGAAAACCCACAGAATTTATGAAAGAGAAATATATAGAGAGCATCCGTTGACTTCTAACTTTAATGCAGAGTAGAATACTGATAATAGCCTCTGTAGTTCAGGTTCAGATAATCCCAGGTCCCTTTCTTAACTATAAATTATCAAACTAGGCTTTTAAAATAATCCCTGAACCAAGATTGATCCCAAAATATGAATGCTGCTATGGTTAACCAGAATCCATTGGCACCAATTGTAGAGATTGTTACAAATTTTGTAGATGAATTCACTGATATCAATTTAAAAATGTAAAATTTCTATTGTATTATTTTAAGGATACAAATTGCCAAAAAATCTGCTTTGTCTTATATATATTTGTCTTACACTTATAAAAGTATATATCATTAGGAGAGATACTTACTATTTTCTTTGTTGGCTCACCTGCTCATTTCCTACCTTTTCCTTTTTTAATTTTTAATTATATTTCTAATTTTTGTAATGAATACACTTATTTTATCCCATTTTGTTGAAGTTGTATTTTTTGTAATAGCTGTAAAAAGAAACAAATGAATGGGGGTACTGACCTTAAAATAAATTGGTGTAAATTTATTTAGAGGTCTACTTAAATATTCAGTGTGTTCAGTGTAATTTTCATTGTAAAGGAAGCTGAAGAATTATATAGTTCTAAATATATAGTTCTATTTTGTTATTTTTAACCATATAATAATTAAGTCTGATCCTCATAATAAAGTCTCAGTATTCTCATTGGGTAAACAAGCAAGGCAAGATAAAGCCTTGTTTGCTCAGGAAGGAAGATTGTGAGGACTGTTCCATCTGAAGATGGTTCTCGGGCTTTGTCCTAGCAAACTGGGGCTATCTCTACCTTTATCTGGAGTCACCTGACACTCTGAACTAGATGACTTGTCACATTGCTTCCTATTTATTGAAGCTGCCAATCCCTTAAGATTAATAAAAATCAACTAATTCCTGATTACTACAGGAGAACAAAAATGACTCATGTAATTGTATTGCTGTTGTTGATGATAAAGTTCTAATTGATTTTTTTAGAAAACAGGAAAATGAATCAGAATCCTTTATTGAACAAGCCACAGCTCAATCACCAACCTAAACAAAACAGACACAAACCAAGACACCAACATTGAAAACTAGAAGTATTTTTAAGAACTAATTTTATTTATGAAGTCTCAAAACCCTAGTCACCATTCGGATTAGTAACAGCTTTAAACAAGAAAAGAAACTTATCAGAGAATTTCTATAAGAGAATAATAATTTCCATACATTTAGGAGGGTAATAAATCTGTCCTAGAATTACCCCCCACAACATTTTACTCTGAAAACTTTCAAATAAAGGACAGTTTGGAAAACTTTTACAATGAAGACTTTATATACCCACCAATCAGATTATACCATGACATTTTATTAGGCTTGCTTATCATTTACCTAAATACTACCCATCCTTCTAACCATCCATTATTCCATCTTATTTTCTGTTGCATTTCAAATCTCAGATATCACTATATTTCCCCTGAATATTTTGGCATGCATGTAATTATATGGTTTAATATTTGTTTATAGTTTTATATAAAATATACAGACAATAAAATGTACTGAGCTTTGACAAATGCACACACATGTGTGTCTTAGAGCTTAAAATGAGCAAAAAAGGAGACTGAATCTTAGGTTGTTAATGCTTAGCAAAAACACTAAGACTAATAATGGAGTTTAATAAACAGTATTCCAAGGTTGAAATTTTATCAGGAAAATATCTCTGAAAGATTTTCTGCATCTCTGAAGTTGTTTAAATAACTCAACTTGACCTGGAAAGGAGGCAGTTGGGAAAGTAGAATGAAGTATATGTGTGTATTGGGCAGATTACCAAAATAGCAGCAGTAATGAGAAAAGCCACTGAAATCCATGAGCTGCTCAAATAAAATTACAAAAATATTTTTCATCTTGCCAAATAACTCTTTGAGAGAAAGGCTCCATATAATGGAAGACTCAATCCCTGACCTCAGAAATATAGTTAGAATAGTTCAATTTTGCCAGAATTGGTAACTAACAGTGATATGTCTTAAGAAGGAGGTTTAAATATTTTATTTATTCATTTGACAGAGAGAGAGATCACAAGTAGGCTGAGAGACAGGCAGGAAGCAGGCTCCCTGCTGGGCAGAGAGCCCGATGCGGAGCTCCATCCCAGGACCCTGAGATCATGACCTGAGCCGAAGGCAGAGGCTTTAACCCACTGAGCCACCAAGGTGCCCCAGAAGGAGATTTAAAAAACCAGATTCCCAGAACATTATTGTATGGCTCAAAGCAATTTAGAGAAATTCTTGCTGGAGATCTAGGTCCATGTGTTCATTAGGTATGTTGTGCATCACTCTAGTTATTGCAGGCAACTTCTAACAATGCTCTTTAAGACTTCAGTTTTTAGAGCAGTTCTAGGTTTGTAGCAAAATTGAGGGGGAAGGAAAAGAGATTTCCTGTATACTCCCTGCTTGCCTCCATTCATAGACCCTCCCATCATCAACATTCCCCATTATAGTGGTGGTACACTGGTTAATGATTGAATGACTTACATGACAAATCCTAATCACCCAGAAAGTTTACCTTAGGGTTCACCCTTGGTATTGTACATATTACGGATTTGAACAAATGTATAATGACATGTATCCATCATTATAGTACCACACAGTGCATTTTCACTGCCCTACAAGTCTTCTGTGCTCTACCTGTTCATCTTCCCCCTCTCCTTAACCCTTGGCAACCACTGATCTTTTTTGTTGTCTCTGTAGTTTTGTGTTTTCCAGAATACTACAGAGTTGGAATCATATAACATGTAGCCTTTCAGACTGACTTCTTTTACTTTGCAATATGTATTTAAGATCTCTCCATGTCTTTTCATGAACTGATAGCTATTTTTTTCTTTCATTATGGATAATATTCCATTGTCAGGGTGCACCACAATTTTTGTATCCCTTCACCTATTCAGGGACATCTCGATTACTTCCAAGTTTTGGCAACTATGAATAAAGCTAGTATAAACATCTATGTGTGGGTTTTTGCGTGGACATAAATTTTGAACTCCTTTGGACAAATACCCTGGAGTGTACTTGCTGGATTGTATGATAAAAGTATGTTTAGTTTTTTAAGAAACCACCAAACTGAATATGCAATTTGCTTACCCACAATCATATATGAGAGTTCCTGTTGTTCAACACCCTTGACAAGTTTTGATGCTGTCAATGTTCAGATTTTGGCCAGTCTAACAGGTATGTAGTGGTATACCATTATTGTTTTAAATTATATTTCCCTGATCTTTATGACATATGATTGAATTTTTTCATATGCTTATTTATTTGTATATATTTTAATATAAAATTAAATATTAATAAATATAAAGTTATTAATTAATTATAAATAATAAAGCGATAAATAAATCATAGATCAATAAATATAAATTTATTAATATAAATTTATTAAATGTTATTAAATGTTAATAAATACAAAATTTTAAAAATTAATATAAAATATAAAATAAAATTTTTGATTTTTAAAAAAGATTTTATTTATTTATTTGACACAGAGAGAGAGATCACAAGTAGGCAGAGAGGCAGGGAGAGAGAGAGGGGGAAGCAGGCTCCCCGCTGAGCAGAGAGCCCGATCCCAGGATCCTGAGATCATGACGTGAGCTGAAGGCAGAGGCTTTAACCCACTGAGCCACGCAGACTCGCCTGTATATATTTTTTAATGTGGTATTTGTTAAGGTCTCTGGACTATATTTTAATTGGGTTGTTTTTCTTACTGTTGTTTTAAGAATTCTTTGCAGATTTTCAATAAGGACCCTTTATCAAATGTGTCTTTTGCACATATTTTCTCCCTATGGCTTGTCTTAAAATTCTTTTCATATTATCTTCTGCAGAAAAAGATTTTTTATTTTAATCAGGTGTAGTTTATCCATTAATTCTTTAATGTATTATGTTTGTTTTTTTGAGTGAAAGATCATTACTATACCCAAGGTCATCAATGTTTTCTCCTGTGGTTCTCTTCTAGGAGTTTCATACTTTTGCATTTTTATTTAGATCTGTGATCTACTTTGAGTAAACTTTTGCAAAGAGTGTAAGATTGTGTCTATAGTCACTTTTGTGCATGCAGATGTCCAGCCGTTCTAGCACCATTTATTGAGAAAAACTTTCTTTGCTTTATTGATCCCATTGTGTTGCCAGTGCATTTCTGTCAGAGATCAGTTGACTATTTATGCAGATTGACAATTGTTTTCAAACTACATGAGTCATCATTTTCTAGCCTCCAATAACTGTTTCCTCCCTGTTTTTTTTTCAACATAGACTATTTATCTGCCATTTTTCCTGTCTTTGTCAATTATTTCCTTACATCTCTCCAGCCTCTATCTCACACCCAGTTCCATAGACTTTGCTATATTTTCTAGGTGTTTGTTATATTATCTATTCCAGCTAAAACATTTTTTTAATTAATTGTCTATTTCTCCTTAATAAACTATTCTTCAGCTCAGGGACCTTAAACAATCTTTTACTTAATTATAATTGTGAGGGTTTGCACTTTGGACCATGTTCATGGTGTTAGCTGGGCTGATATGCATTTTGGCTTGAATGGCATGGGGAGTTGACTGACCGCAGGAAGTGCTAGTACTTTTTCCATACGTTCTCATTAACAGGAGCTTAACCTCACTTTCTCACAGGGTCAGAAAAGTTTCCAGAAATAAGGAAGCAAGACCTTAAAGCACAAAGGATTTTCAAGACTCTGCCTGACGTAAATGTTAATATCCAAATAGCCAAAAAAGGGTCATGATCAAACCTAGAGTCAATGTGGAAAAGAAGGACACAAAGGTTTGGATACAGAAGGTGTTATTACCATACCAATGCACCACAAAGAGCATTCAGAAATCGCAGAGGCCAGTGACAGTACTTAAAAGAGGCAAGACCATTATTACTTTAATAGCCCATAGATGTAATAAACTTTGTAGTTTCAAAGTGAGTCAAAATTCATAGATCTTCGATAACTTACTTAGGAAGAAGATTGGCTATCCCACAATCATCTTGAGGTTTGTGTTGATGACAGTTTGCTCAGAAGCTTCAGGAATACAGGAAATAGCAAGTATTCTACATACCTTAGTAAGAAATTTGAATACCAAAAAGTGGGAAATTAAGGTCAGAAACACTGGAGAGTTTGCCATCTCAGTGAATTTTCTGGAGGACCAATGTCAGGCTGTTACCTCAGAAGTGAAAGGTGAAGTTCTGCTTCTTGCACCAACTACCACTAAGAAATCCTCCCATAAATTGCTGTACTTTTTAGATTTTGATGCAATATTTGCCATTTTGGTTGTGTTGCTCCTCTTTATCTACTGAAGAATGTGTCAGGCTGACTGCTTCAAGGACAAAAGGATGCTGGCTTTCTCATACAGCAGGGGAAGCTGAACTACCACTTGAACTTTAGTTTCATGTCTCAACAGATACAATGGAGCTCAAACTATCAGTGGAATGTTTGTAAGCATAATAGTGCCTGTGATATGCCTCCATGGAAGAAACATCATGCAGTGTTTTGTTGAAAAGCAATGTTCCCTTTAGCAAATAATTATTCAAGCTCTGCGAAACAGCTTCTTGTTGAGTCCCACAAGCAAGCAAGAAAGACCTGACCATGGGACACCAAGTAATGATTGAGTTGGCCATTCCAAAATCATGCGGATATAATCTTATCTTTCAAGTCCTACAGCTATGTGCATGCAGCAGAATTCTATCATTAAGTGAAAGTAGTATATTTAAGAGCAGGCTACACAGCATGTCCTGACAGCAGTGTAACAATACAAGAAAGATGAATTAGCTGCTCATATTGACAGTATATCTATTTCCGTTTGTATCCTCAAATGGTGTTTCATATGATTATTGTCCAAAACAAAAATATTCACATATGGTTTATAGAGAGTTATGCACTATATCTTGCTATTTGTCAGAAGTGGAGTATTATAACTTAACATTTCCATCTAGAAGAAGCCCTGAAAAACAGTGGGGAATGAAAATCATCCTAGCAGGTAGAATCTCAAGTAACCCATCCAGTTATTTACTTTTCCTGGAAATGTGTATAGACAGAGATACATTTATAGGTTTTTCATGATCAGTTACAAGCCCAGCTGTAAGATGGTGAGGTGCTTAAAAGAAATGAGATTGCAAGGTTGGTCACAGAAGCCCTTAAATGGAATTAAGAAAAAAGCCATCTCAGAATGCACCCGCATTTCGGCAATATTTCTAATCTATGTGGGTGTTAAAAAGGGCTCCTCCTTTATAGGAGAAAGAAAATAGACTAGGCTAGACTAAAAAAAAATAGACTAGGCCATTTATGCCATGAATATACATCAGCCAGTTTTTGAAAGCATATCAGTGTCAGCTGAAAGAGAACATGAATACAATGGTGATGGTGGCAGCAATAGAAGTTATGAATGAACTCAACAATGTGGATTCCTCTTCAGCAAAGCTATTCATCTTTGTTGCTTAATTTTCCAACCGAGGAGATAAAAGATGAATCCTTCATTTGGCACCATGACCTGGAATGTACCAACCTGGCATATCTAGTTGGCATGTAGAATAAATAAACTCTTTCTTTTTTTAAGATTTTATTTATTTATTTGACAGACAGAGATCACAAATAGGCAGACAGGCAGGCAGAGAGAGATGGGGAGCAGGCTTCCTGCTGAGCAGGGAGCCTGATGGGGGGCTCCATCCCAGGACCCTGGGATCATGACCTGAGCCTAAGACAGAGGTTTAACCCACTGAGCCACCCAGGTGCCCCTAAATGAATTCTTTTAATCACTAAAACAAACATTTATTCTTGATATAGTTTCTCTCATCTTTCTGACTTGGCATCCTAGCTAAAGATTTTATTCTTTAACCCAATAGTGCTAGCAGACACTCCACCATCCTTCTCCAGTTCTCCCAAACATTTCATAATTACCCGATGTCTCACATCAAATCCTTTTTGCTTAAAATACCTAGAGTGGATTGTCCCCAGAATTCTAACATAAATGAGATAATTTAATTTTGAAATTAAGAAATTTTATAACACAAATATACCATTTTCTCCTTTTATTTTTTTTTAAAGATTGTTTATTTATTTATTTATTTGACAGACAGAGATCACAAGTAGGCAGAGAAGCAGGCAGAGAGAGAGGAAGAGGCAGGCTCCCCACCGAGCAGAGAGCCCAATGCGGGGCTCGATCCCAGGACCCTGGGATCATGACCTGAGCTGAAGGCAGAGGACCCATTGAGCCACACAGGTTCCCCTTAATTTTTTTTTTTTTTTAAGATTTTATTTATTTATTTGACAGACAGAGATCACAAATAGGCAGACAGGCAGGCAGAGAGAGATGGGGAGTAGGCTGCCTGCTGAGCAGAGAGCCTGATGTGTGGCTCCATCCCAGGATCTGGGATCATGACCCGAGCGGAAGGCAGAGGCTTTAACCCACTGAGCCACCCAGGCACCCCCCATTTTCTCATTTTAAATCACTCCTTCATATAAATGCTTAATTTTTAGTAGCTTTGTTCTTTTACTCTTCCCTAAATAGATCATAAGTTTTCTTACCTCCACATTAATCTGTGGAAGTTATTGCCATCAAAACCAGCAAAACTACCACCTACTTTGGGAAAGTTATTTCCAACCAACAATGATATCTCTTCTTTCAAAATTCTATTACTTTCAGCACATTAGTTGTCTCTACATGTTCTCAAATATATCTTTCCATTTTACATAGTATTTAATAGATTTTCCTCATTGCCTTAACACAACAAAATTCCAGGAAATTACAAATTCTTTCTTTTGTTTTGATTATTTCCTTGTACACAAACAGAAGCATAACAATATGTCCTTAATTTTCAGTAAATATTTATGGAATATTTTAATTAATTAATTTTGAAAATTGCATTTGAGCTATCAATCTCATGCTATATGTCTCTTAGGTTATAGCATAAAATCTATGCTAATAGTTATTAGAGTAAAAATTATATACATACAAATACAAACATATAACACATAGTTTTCACTCAATAACATTTACACTCCAATATATGTAACAGTTCAGTAATGTAGTTTTCAAACACTTGGACAAATATTTGTGGTAGAAATATATAGGTTTACATATGTTCATATATATTTATAATTTTATTAACTATAGTAAGAGATATAGATTTAAAATCTGTTATAATTCAAATAACCAACTGCAACAATTACCTTTTCGATACTTGGGAAAATTTGAACATGGAATGGGTATTTGTTTAATATTGAGGATTTTTTTTTAAATTTTGAAGGGGTAAGAATAACATTATGGTTATATTAAAGAAGAATAACATCTTGGTGAGATATATATATATAAGATTATTTAAGTATAAAATAAATTGCAGTCAAATGCTCTACCACTGAGCTATACCCTCCATTTAAGTGTAAAATAAATTGTTTTCTTGAATTTGCTTAAAAATTCTCAAGCAACAAAGAAAAATTATAGTATTGGTTCAATTGCAGCAATTACTCTGGCTCAGAGATGGATACAAAGAGGTACATTTACTATTTTCCTTAGTTGTGTGTGTGCTTGTACATTTATGTAATAAAATGTTTTAAAAAGTCACTCCTACACAAGTTATAATAGTTTAGTATGAGAACATAAAACAAGCTTAAAAAAACAAAACGAAACAAAACAAAAAACCTGAGTGGACTGCTGATTTTACAAATGCCTATTTGATTTACAAATCCATAATATAATCTTTATTACATAAATATTATAAAAAGGTCAAATCATAAATGTTTTTTAATATATGCTAAGGAAAAGAAAAAAAATGAACATAGGCAGAGAAGATATGCATTATTCAATTAAAAGATCTTCCTCTTTATGCTAAAACAATGTTTGTGCTAAACTGCAATGTTTTCCTATTTGCTCTTTCAAGTTAAACCTTAAAAGCCCAACTCAGTTATTTCTCTTGAATTTTCAGGTACTAGCATATTAATAGGCACAATAATTTCATATAAACTCTTACATTTCAATCATTATTATTAAAAAATGCCTTTGTTGCCTCTCAATATCCTTTTATTTCACCTGTTAGGGTAATGTTACATATATATAGGTAAACATTATATGTATGTACACAATATATATTAGGCACATTATATATATATGTGTGTGTGTGTGTGTGTCATATAATATGTATATAACCAGAATGAATATTTTTTCTTACATTTGTCTTTTCTTCATACTTAAACCCTGCAAAACAGGTATAAGTGCAATTTAATATTATGTTTACTTCAGTTTATATGCAAGTCTTATCCTGAAACTTTTGCTTTGCCCTCAGAAATTTAGATATAGGGACACCTGGGTGGCTCAGTTGGTTAAGCAACTGCCTTTGGCTCAGGTCATGATCCCAGAGTCCTGGGATCGAGTCCCGCTTTGGGCTCCCAGCTCCATGGGGAGTCTGCTACTTTGTCAGACTTTCTCCCCTCTCATGCTCTCTCTCACTCTCTCTCTCTCAAGTAAATAAATAAAATCTTTTAAAAAAATTTAGATATAATATTTAGCAGATATGCATATTTTTTTCTAGAAATGACAGGACTTAATAGTTTTTGTTGGGTTTTTCTAATGTCTCTGACATCCTCTGCGGGTTCTGTATTTTGAAGAAGTTCACAATTTGAGATAGAGAAACAAAAGTGATATCAAGACTTTTGAAATTTAAAAAATACCACAGTGGTAGTTCTTTTTGTTAAAAGTCCATGTGACTCGCCATGGTAGTGTAGGAAATGTGACAAGGTTAGCAAAAACTTGCTCTTTCCTAGCAACAAAATTTTAATAAGAACACATTTTTCTTTTTCTTACTTTTTCCTTACATAAACTGTAAATAACTAGGATCATTTCCACAATGGAGAAAGGAAATAAATATGAATTATATACCACATCAAAAAGATTTAGATGTCTTTCAACATTCTGTTAATTTTATAGTCAAGATGCAATCTTTCAATAATTCAAATGTCACCAGAGAAAAAGGAAAACTTTCCCTGGAAAAACATCAATGTAAAGTAAGTTTCAGCAGCTGAACATGCAATACTAGAGAAAAAGTACCAAAGTTTTATTAATAAAATACTTAAAATTAACCTTATAAATATGTTAGGACAGGGAACAGAGAATTATAACATATATTGTCATATATGAATATATTCTCAAGTAATGTCTTATGTTTATAGAGTGTCTTCAATTCTATGTTTAAGAAAAAATAAAATTAATCCAGTTCTGAGAAAGTTCTCATATATCTGGAGCACTTCTAATAACTGATCAATTTCTTAAGCTTAAAATAATTTAATAATGATGTATCCATTTGTTTTAAAATTCCTTCTTTCTATTTTTCCTTTGTTTCCATGATTTTTTTTAGAAGACTTTATTTATTTGAGAGAGAGAGAGAAAGATAGAGTACAAGTGGGGGGTGCAGAGGAAGAGGGAGAGGCAGACTCCCTGCTGAACAGAAAGCATTACATGGGTTTAATCCCAGGACCCCAAGATCATGACCTGAGCCACCCAGGTGCCCCTCCGTGATGTTCTTTTAAGTAAGTTCCTGTCCTTCTTCCCTACTTCTTTTGAAGGTAACATCACTGTAATGCCACCCAGAGGGAAAACTCTAAATGACGTTAATCCCTCAGGCTTCCTTCACTCTCAGTCAGCATTCACTCAGCCACCAGACTAGTTCTTTTGCCCTTCAACATAGTTCTTAAATATTCCTGTGCCTTTAACTTCCATGGTTAGTAATTTTGTTTTCCCTCTTAACAAGAGAGAAGCTGGCACTGTGTAGTACTCAAATCTTGATTGCTAAAATCTCTAACAATTCCATTTATATTTTATCCTCTCTTACCAACGCTCAAGCCATTTTGCCTATTCTCCTCAAAAACTTTTCTCTTGGGACGCCTGGGTGGCTCAGTCCTTAAGCGTCCGCCATCAGCTCAGGTCATGATCTTGGAGTGCTGGAATCAAGCCCTGCATTAGGCCCCCTACTATGCAGGAAGCCTGCCTCTCCTTGCTGTGGTCCTTGCCTGTGGTCCCTCTTCTGCTGTCTCTCTCTCTTAAATAAATAAATAAAATAAAAGGAAAAAAAAAAAAAAGAAACTTTTCCCAATGTCTATGCCTGTCCCCAATGACTTCCATCCTATGACTACTTGACTCCCGCCTTTTTGCAGCCTCTGTGTATGCGTACATGAATGAACATCCCAGCAGCAATGCTTACCTGATCTAGAGCATCACGCAATAACCGGCGTAGCTCCAGGAACTCAATAATTCCTTTGTCACCAAACTGCTGCAGTTTTGTTTTGTTTTTACATTCCTTTGCAAGGGTTCCTCTTTAATTAGGTTCGGTTTCTTCATTCTCTTTCTAGTATAAGTAACTTTTCTTTAAAATACCATGTTATAAAACCAAAATATACTCATCAATTTTTGTTTCTGAATATTTAGATAGTCCTTAATTTGAAAATTAAGTGAATTCATCAGTATACTTGTTTATCTTACAAATAAAAGAAAAAAGTTGGCTTTACTCCCTGACTAGCATTCAACAGAGTAAAATGTACACGTACATCTGCATAATGCCAGGTTTTCATTATTATAGCAGATTCAGGGAAATTAATATTTAGTTTTCTAATATCATTGGGATATTTGAGTCAATATAATTGTCACTTGCATAAAAATAGTAAATGATCTTGAATTTAGTTTTATTTTCTTCTTCAGCACCCTCTGACTAATATACTAAAAACATTCATCGAGCACGCTCTCCATCATCTATTTCATTGTCTAATAACTTCACTAATATAAAATGCTTGAAATTAGAATTATTTTAACCTTTACATTTGTTTGTTTTATATTTTAATTCTCATGTAGTAGAATATCTAACATGTAAAAGATGCCCCATATATATTTGTCAGATGAATGAATGCCTATGTGAGTAGATATTAATCTAATAAATTTCTCCTCTGCTAAGAGTTGATATTGTTTATGGGCCATGAGACTACATTTTGAGACTGCAAAAGCCAAAAACCAAGGTATATTACATGTTAGTATAGGCATTGTTTAATAGTATCTCTCATCATGCATAGTTTTGTTTGCTTGTTTTTGTTTATTTTCTTTATCAAGGAAATGTATACACATAACTTAGAAAACTCTAGATTGAGAAATATTTCCTTCCCCAAATCTTTCCACTTTTAATGTCCCTTTTTCAGAGCCAACTACTTTATCATATACTTGGCTTAATTATCCTAGTCTTTATTCCCATATCTGTGAATAATATACTTGTACTTCTGTATGTTGATTTTTACACTTTTGATCTAATCTATTATTTTCTACTTTGATAGGTGAGATTTACTTTGTTTACATTACCCTGCATCTCTCCTCCTTTTTCCCAAAATAATTATAATATTACTTTTAGTTTTTTCATTGGACATACTAAAATTTCAAACCATATATTTATATCTCTGCTATTATGCCATCTTTTATTGACTAACATAAAGCATATTCCTGTGGTTTTCTAAACAATCGATCATATTATTTATTCTACTGGATCCCTTATCTAACCTTAAAGTCCTTCAATTTTGTCTTTTGTGCTTCAAACTGTGAAGCTTGCTCTCTAGTCCTGTCATCTAGTTGACACCTGTATACTTCTCTCCCCTTGTGAATCCAGAGTTCTGGAATCTCATCAGTAATCTTTGGTTTACTAAATTTCTTTTTTTTTTTAAAACACCCGTATATTACCCATGAAAAAAAGTAGTATATAGAAGATAAATTCTCTTATTACACTCCTAAAGATGTTTTTATTCTATTTTTACACATGACTATTGTGTAAATAGACTATTGTGTAAAATTGGTTTGGGACTCAAAATAAATTTCTGTAAGAATTGTAAACACCTTGGGGCACCTAGATGGTTCAGTTGGTTAGGTGGCTGACTGTTAGTTTCTGCTCGGGTCATGATCTCAGGGTCCTAGGACTGAGCCCCATATTGGGTTCTGTGCTCAGCGAGGAGTCTGCTTGAGGATTCTCTCTCCCTTTCCCCCTACCCTTCCCCTGTTCTCTCTCCCTCTCTCTAAAATAAATGACTTTAAAAAAAAGTAATTGTGAACACCTTGCTCTATTTTCTAGTATTTGATGTTACTGATGAGCTATATCTTATTCTGCAAAATAAGCAGAGTATCTATTTTTTACCTCTGAATACCTTGAGGTTATTTTACCTCTGAATACCTGAATACCTTGAGGATGTTCTTCATTTTACAGTAACAGTTTACAATAATTTTTACTACAGTTGTATTTGTTAAGTCTTAAATATAATAGTTTAATGTAATTAAGGGCTA
Organism: Lontra canadensis; assembly: GCF_010015895.1. NCBI lineage: Eukaryota > Metazoa > Chordata > Mammalia > Carnivora > Mustelidae > Lontra > Lontra canadensis. Next base: position 22,272,187 of record NW_022631004.1, on the reverse strand, counting down.
GAAGAATATTTGGGTTCACAAAATCAAGTATTGATTAAAATAACTGTATAAATTTTAGAGAGTAAAAAGAACATTTAATGATTATGCTAGGATAACTGGGTCAACCAGGACAGTCCTAAACAAAGCAGAATATATCTTTACCCTAATTATAAGAAATTAATGCTATCTCTTCATATTTGAAGATCTCTTATAAAAAAGAAGAAATAAATAGGTGTAACTTAAGATTAGAGATGTTATTTATGGGGCGCCTGCATGGCTCAGTTTGTTGAGCGACTGCCTTCGGCTCAGGTCATGATCCTGGACTTCCAGGATCTCGTCTCGCATCGGACTTCCAGCACCTTGGGGAGTCCACTTCTCCCTCTGACTTTCTCCTCTCCCATGCTCTCTCTCACTCATTCTCTCTCAAATAAATAAATAAAATCTATAAAAAAATGTTATTTATGTAAAAAAAATGTCCTTTTTTTTCACTTTATTCCTCTTCTAGGGTCCTTTTGTTAGGTGCTTGATATCTCAGATCATTTTTATCACCCATATCCTTATATTTTCTATTTTGGGGGGGGGTTGTACATAATTTAATGGGCAGCAAGGAACAATCAATAGTACTTAGCAGGGTAATGATATTATTACTGGTGTATTTGGGAAATATTATTACTTTCATAATAATGACGTAAGATAGATTGGAGGAAATAGTAGACATGGATACCATTATATCCTTTTAGCAAACAGGATAAGATATGAATTCAACTGGTAGTCATAGAGATGAAGAGAAAACCAGAATAGGGATCTTTTGGGACACAGTAGATAACGCTTAGAAAAAAGTTTCAAGAGGCTACTAAATGCTGTTGTAGTAAGGACATTCACCTTGCAATCAGAGACAACAGTTTACATGTTTGTACTATCAATATCTAGCTTTATAGTTTCATACAAATGGAATGAAAATATTCAGAAAAAGTTGCTGTTCTCTGTGGGTTCCTCTCCAGTTTAATATCCATCTCCAATGGTAAGTGATGTTAATCATTTTGTTTTTATCATTTTAGTGATTTTTAAAAATTTTTCAAAGTCACTTGATTAGAAACATGAAAAACACAGAGAATTAATCTCTGTATTTTTTATTTAGGTAAATAATATATGTGTATGAGCGGCACCTGAGTGGCTCAGTTGGTTAAGCATCTGCCTTCCAATCGGGTCATGATCCCAGGTCCTGGGTTCAAGCTCCACATCAGGCTCCCTGCTTGGGAGGGAGTCTGCTTCTTCCTCTCCTCCCTGCTTATGTTCTATCTTACTATCTCTGTCACTATCTCTGTTTCTCTCTCTTTCTCTCTCAAATAAATAAATAAAATATTTCAAAAAATACACGTATGTGTTATTCTGTATGTTATTTTTAGTATTCAATTTTATCTTTTTTAAAGAAACATCTACATCAGTATCTGAAGATTTACTTTCATTGATTTTAATTGTTGTATATTATTGTCTATTGATTTATGTCATCTATATATTCCTTTTTTTAGGTGCATTAATGTTGTTTCCAGATTTCACATTTATAAAAAATGCTTCACCAAGTTTTCTTTTACTCAGGACTGAGGCACTTATTCCCTGATCTTCCAGGAGTGCTGTTGGTTAACCATTTTCACCCAAAAGCCCTCTCTAAGACTTCCTACCTGTTGAAGAAATCTTTCTCATCTAAGGATATCTCCCACTCCCATGACTGGTGAATGTGGGTGGGACTAGCCCCAATTGCAGACAACTTTAAGGAGTCACCTCAATTCAAGATCATGGATCAATTTGTCTCTCCAGAATTCCTCTTCATTCCTTCCCCTGCTGCCCTGAGATCACTCCTCAATAAATGTTCTACACATATCTCTCTCTCAGAGTGCTTCTCAGGAGACCAAAACTGTAATTTTTGGCACCAGAAGTGTTCTAAGAAAGCAGACCATAAATAACATTTTGTTACTGGATTATCTACCAGCTGCCGTAATTTGTGGTTGCTAGAGAACCCATAATCTTTACCATGTGTGCTTGGTGCAATTGTTAAATTTTTTCTGGAAGTGAACCATTGGTAGAAGAGCATGCCCTGATGCACATAATATATCAGGCATTTGAGAAATACTGAAGAAACAATAATGATAAAGACTATAGAGTCCAGCGAGGCTTACTGAGTGTTAATGATGAATCAGGGGGGAAAAAAGACCATGAAAGGAAGAGAATGATTAATTACCTATTTACTGGGAAATGTGAAAAACAGAGGGTCTCCTTGGTAGCAAGAAGAGAATCACATCTCCTGCTATGAGAGGTAAGAATAAAAAGCTTCATATCAGGGCCAGCACTTGATTGTAAGTTGCTCCAGAGAAAGGTGAACTCTCCATACTGACAATTATGCAATACAAAATTCAGGATTCTGAATGGGAAAGGGTGGAATTATTAGGCATGTGATAGGGAGATCTTGAGTAGTGCATTTAAAAATATATATATATATATATAGGTTTCCTCTCTGTTAAAGGCATGATTCCAACTTCCATAAAAATGATACAGATGCCTCTGCCTTATCAGGGAAGACTGTTTCCCTCCAATCTTCTTATAGTCTTCCTCTTGTCTACCAGACCAACAACAAGGACTAACTCACAACATAAAATAGCCAGGTAAATGCTGGGATTGCTAAGAGAAAAAGTGCTGTGCTCTGACAGATCTGTGGGAACTTGACAAAACGTCCCAGTAGGAATCAAGAGAAAACATATGGGACTGAAGAGGCATAATATAAAGTTTGGCAAAGAAGATTTTATCAACATGAAAACCTTCTCTCATGATACAGAAAGTAACATCCTACAAGGAACTCAAGGAAACTGTAATAACAAACTGTTAGGATGGTTCTTAGCAGCTTGGAGAAAGTTGTAGCCCATAGTATATAAAGTAGCAATGCCAAATCTACTATGAGAGATGTTGAAAGAAGGAACAGAAAAACTCAAAGAAGTAGGAATGATGAAGTAGATATACTATATAAGTTCAGAAAATCCACCAGATGAATATGATGATGAGTGGTCCCAGAAGACACTTTGCTTTATCGAAGTAATAAAGAATGTACTGGTGATATGGACACTGAAAAGATCAGAGGTGGATGCTATCCACAGGCTACAGCTGTCAGTACAATATGCCATCATAGAACTAAGCTCTCTGGTAGCAATGGAACTGGCAGAATCTTGGAAAATAAAATGGAGGTGCTTCACCATCAGAAATAAAAGATGGGCAGGGTTTTTGTAATGAGCAAGGAAGGTTTAATTTCAATCACAGTATCATTACCTGTAAAGAACAAAGGAAAGAGTTAATTGAATAACATTCCTAAGGACAAAATAGAAGAATATCTGGCTAGTATATGGTTCAAAATAAATTTTAAATTATATAATCAAGATACCATGGACATCTATTCTAAATAAAAAGTTATTTTTTGCCAATTTCTGGATCCTAGCTAGTTTTCAGAGCTGGAACCTATTAAACATTGGAATATCTTGGTCCCAAAATGCAATGATTGTGTAATACCATGGCAAGGATATTTGATGAATCCTTTCCAAAGGGATATATTGCCTCTTTTTTCTTTTAAGATTTTATTTACTTATTTGACAGAGAGAGATCACAAGTAGGCAGAGAGTCAGGCAGAGAGAGAGAGGAGGAAAGGGTTCCCTGCTGAGCAGAGAGCCCGATGCAGGGCTTGATCCAAGGACCCTGAGATCATGACCTGAGCCGAGGGCAGAGGCTTAACACACTGAGCCACCCAGGCACCCAGGGATATATTGCCTTTTAATTTAGTATTCATATCCTTGGAAAGAGGAATACCCAAAAATAGTTCATACTAACATTGATGCTGGAAGATTCACAGCTTTTTATGAATTTCCGTTTAATGGGTATACATGGGAACTAGGTAATAAATTGAATCTGTGATCAAATCTGGTTCACAGAATATTCAATAGTTCTACAAAGTCCCTGATGATATTTTCTGATTGTAAAATATACAATTAAAATGGGTATATTCAATAAAAGGCCAAAATCCTAAACTGGTGAAGGTCACTGGGAAACCTGTAAAGCTACCTCCCTCCCATGCACAAAGAAAATAAATCAGAACCATGCTATATTCTATAGGAATAGCAGAGATTAGTGCCACTTTAAATACTTATAAATAGCATTAAATCCACCAGTATGGCCCATCAAAAGACAGACCAATTCTGGGAGATAACTGATTACTGTAAATACAAACCATCAAGTGGCCTCTATTAGAGGTGGTATGCCAAAGGTGCTATCTTTGCTTGAACACAACATTCAACACATGATATGTGGCCTCTGATGTGCTAAATATATTTATTTTCATTCCTACTTTAAAGGAGAATAATTTGCATTTTTTGAGAGAGACAACAGTCTTTCCTTACACAGTTTCATGGTCTTGCCCCAAGGTTATGTTATCTTCTCTGTCCTCTGTAATGCAATCCAAAGGGACCTGGAACAGCTGGACATATGCAAAAACAACACATTGATGTACCCTAAAAATAGCATCATGTTAAGAGGACTGATAAATAAGAAAAGACAAATCTACTGGAGTTCTTGGTAAGGCACATATACTGCAGAGAGTGCAAGACAGATCAAGATCAGGATATTGCTACATCAGTGTAGATTTCAGAGTTCTCACAGTCCGAGGTATTCCAGACCATCATCTAAAAATAAGGAGCATATTATTGCATCTTGTACTTCCCACCATTAAGAAGGAAGAACAATACCCAGTAGGTCTCTCTAGATTTTGGAAATTTCATAGTCCACATCTAAGAATACCATTTGACCCATATGCCAAACGACATGAAATAACTAGCTTTAAGTGGAACCTAGATCAGGAAAGGTCTCTAGAGAAGGTCCAAGGTAAGACAGAAGTGGCTCTGCCACAGGGACCACATGACCTAACAGATTAAATGGTATTATAGATATCTGTGAAGTGAAAAGAAGCTATGTGGAGTTTAGGGCAAGCCCCAGTAGAAGAATCACAAGATAGATGTCTAAGGTGATGGGTCATGATCTTGTCATATGCAATAAATATTTATAATAATTTTGCGTTATGTTACTGAGCCCAGGAACATCAAGTGGACTTGTGGTACTACCCTTCATAAACTAAATTTTATTATATCAACCAAATCATAAGGTCAAATTGGACCAGCAGCAATGCATTATAAGACTGAAGTGCTATATTTTGCATCAGATGTGAACAAAAACAAAGAATAAAAGATGCATAAACAGGTGGTCCAGATTCTTATGTTATCAACCACTATTATGTTGGCATCTCTACCTTAACTAAGCTCTGTATATGGCTGCAAATGTTCGCTTCACTCAGAATTGGCCCTGAAAAATAGTTCAGAGGGAAATTCTCCCAATGGGCACCAAGGACTACCCCTGGGTCGGGGGCGGGGGAGGGGGAGCAGGGGAAGAAAAGCTATGAAAAAATAAAATATAAAAATATAAAAAGTAAAAAAAAATTAAAAACAATAGTCATAAATTAGAATATATAGTACTTGTGGGGAGTGGCAAGTAACTTGACTCATTGACTAGTAACCTTCTAGCATCCTGGAAAGGGAAAGACTGGAGTACTAGAGCAAGGAGATTAGGGAAAATGGCATGTAGATGGACCTATAGGGATGGATTTGAAATGTGAAATTTTTTTGTGTGTATCATACCAAAGTTCCTCCAAAAGGACTTATTGCAGGAAAGGCAATAAATACCTAAATAGACAGAATGATTCAACCATGATGACAGAAATTGAAGCTAAGCAGGGGGTTAATGGCCCAGGCTCCCATCCACTAAGGCTGAAATTGTTATTGCCATAGCTGAGAGCCCAACCTGCCAACAAGGGAGACCAATGTTAATCCTCTAATACAAAAGGTCTAGTTCAAAGACCAACCAGATACTTGGTAGAAAACTATGTTACACTCCATTAACCCTGGAAGGGGTGGTGATTTACATTGACTGGAAGCTACATGTATTCTAGGCAGGAATTTTCCTTTCTGCCTTCAGTATCTTGACCATTGTACTGTCCAAGAGTTGAAAGTACCATTTTGTTTGTTTTTCCACAAGTGTGGGGTCCTACATAAGTTACATTAAAATATGAAACCTATTTTACAGAAAAGGAGGTATGACAGTAGGCACCTGGTATGTATCTACTCATCTTATATCACATGACCTAGAATCTGATGGCTTTTTAGAATAATGGCATGGATCTTTTGCCAAAAGCTAGAAGGATGAAAACAAGAGTGGATCTCTCACCATCAATTCCAGTGATTTTCTTAGAGAATTTGTCCTCCTCATCATGTAAGTCTGAGTCTTGGGGATTTAGAGGTGCTATTTCTTACAGTAAAGAGACTTCTAACAAGGGGCAAAGCCAGGGTCCCATTAAACTATTAGATAAGCCACCATTTGGTCATTTTAAATTCCTGATGCCAAAAGACCAGCAGACATGAAAAGTCAGAATCCCAGCAAGGAGAATTACTGCTAATAATCAGGAAGAAATAGAGTTTCTTTATACAATGAAGACATGGAAGAATGCTTTTAGTTACAAGTACATTTGGTGTTGTGTCCCCTGATATTCACTTGCCCTATTTTGACCATAAATGCACAAATCCAACAGTCAGTCACAGCTTGAGAAGAGCATGGTGCGAAGGGACCCCAGATTCTCAGGGATTAGATTTTTGTTACCGAAACAGGCAAGAAACCTAGACTAGGAAAGATGTTGCCAAGGATGAGGGGAAAAAGAAATGAGTGATGGAAGAAGGGGATAATGAGTTAAGAACCTAAGACCTTCTGCAGCAGTAGGGGCTGCATCAAATCATAAGAGCACTTTCAATTTTCCCCCCAAAATGAGCTTATTATATGAAACAAATGGTTCCAGACCTTCAGGAGTAAACTTATTCCTTTAATTGTTTTTGGTTGGCAACCAACAGCTCTTAAATGAGTTACTCTCCCAAGACGAACTCTTGGCCCAAAATAGTTTCCTTATTTAATCCTGTGTGCTCCCCAATTACAATCCTGTGTTCAAACTTATCAGAGCTGCTTCTTGGGGAACCCAAACTGTAACAAGAGGCAAGGCAAAATTTTCTAACTCAATGACATACATTCCTACACAAGCCATGTTTTAAATGATCAAAATATGTCCACACAATCCCAAGCACACATATGACCTCACATGTATACATATACACATACATACAACATACTTCAAATTTACTATTCTTAATTGTCATGAAATACAAATAGATAATTTTCATTTACAAATTCTTTTGAACAGGGGATCCAATAAGCACGGACTGAAAAGCATTTGAATATCATTGAATAATATCTTATTAATGAAATTTAAGCTCAGTGTTCTTACTAATAAAATGTTAAAATAGTGTGGTGTGTTTATTGTTATTTTCTAGATTGATTTTATTGCATGAATAGTATTGGAGGGATGACGTTTAAACTTTTTAAGATAACCCAACTTTTGTAGCAACATGGACGGGACTGGAAGAGATGATGCTGAGTGAAATAAGTCAAGCAGAGAGAGTCAATTATCATATGGTTTCAATTATTTGTGGAGCATAACAAATAGCATGGAGGACATGGGGAGTTAGGAGAAGGGAGTTGTGGGAAATTAGAAGGGGAGGTGAACAATGAGAGACTATGGACTCTGAAAAACAATCTGAAGGGTTGAAGGGGGGGTGGGAGGTTGGGGGAACCAGGTGGTGGGTATTAGAGAGGGCACGGATTGCATGGAGCACTGGGTGTGGTACAAAAACAATGAATACTGTTATGCTGAAAATAAATTTAAAAAAAATGAAAAAAAGATAACTAAAATAGACAAGGAAACAAGTTCAAACAAGTTGAATGAACATGATTAGATAGTAAATGGAAGAATTCTTATTTTGAAATAAATAAAAATAATTGGACTCAGATTTACACAAAGATAACAAGATTTATTTTTTTTTTCTCTAGGCACAAAATATTATTTAACTTAAGGACTCCAAATAGCTTTAAATATAATTTTTTGGTAACATTTGATAGCAAGATGTGCCCTGACCTGCTCTCATTTTGTTACATATCCTGAGCAGAAGAGATATGTGATAGTCTGCAGTCTGTATTTATCCTAGCTATCTAGAATAGTCACACACTGGGGTGACTGTGTGGCTCAGTGGGCTAAGCATCTACCTTCAGCTCAGGTCATGATCCCAGGGTCTTGTGATGGAGCCCTGCATGGGGCTCCCTGCTCAGCAAGGACTCTGCTTCTCCCTCTCCCTCTGCCCCTCCTCTCCACTCATGAACTCACTCACTTTCTCGCTTTCAAGTAAATATGTAAAATCTTAAATAAAAGAATATTCACATATTTACCATGTAAATATAAAGGTATTGGTTATGGGCTGCTATGCCTAACCCTCCTGGTCACCTTAGAAAGTACACAATATATGACCATATTCTCTTTTATTTTTCCCCCATTTTATTTATTTTCAGTGTTCCAAAATTCATTGTTTATGTACCACACCCAGTGCTCCATGCCATGTATGCCCTCCATGAAACCCATCACCAGGCTCACCCATCTCCCCACTCCTCTCCCCTTCAAAACCCTCAGTTTGTTTCTCAGAGTCCACAGTCTCTCATGGTTTGTCTCTCCCTCTGATTTCCCCCATCTCACTTCTCCTCTCTATCTCCCAATGCCCTCCATGTTATTCCTTATGCTCCACAAGTAAGTGAAATCATATGATACTTGAATCTCTCTGCTTGACTTATTTCACTCAGCATAATCTCTTCCAGTCTTATCCATGTTGATATAAAAGTTGGGTATTCATCTTTTCTGATGGAGGCATAATACTCCATAGTGTATATGGACCACATCTTCCTTATCCATTCATCCTTTGAGGGATATCTTGGTTCTTTCAACAGTTTGGCAACTGTGGCCATTGCTGCTATGAACAGTGGGGTACAGATGACCCTTCTTCTCACTACATCTGTATCTTTGGGTTAAACACTCAGTAGTGCAATTGCAGGGTCATAGGGTAGCTCTATTTCTAATTTCTTAAGGAATCTCCACACTGTTTTCCAGAGTGGCTGCACCAATTTGTATTCCCACCAATGGTGTAGGAGGGTTCCCTTTTCTGCATGTCCCCTCCAACACTTGTTGTTTACTCTCTTGTTAATTTTGGCCATTCTAACTGGTGTAAGGTGGTATTTCATTGTGGTTTTGATTTGAATCTCCCTGATGGCTAATGATGATGAACATTTTTTCATGTACCTGTTAGCCATTTGTATGTCTTCTCTGGAGAAGTGTCTGTTCATGACTTCTGCCCATTTTTTGACATGATTATCTGTTTTGTGTGTGTTGAGTTTGAGGAGTTGTTTCTAGATCTCGGATATCAGCCTTTGTCTGTAGTGTCATTTGGGAATATCTTCTCCCATTCCGTGGGTTGCCTCTTTGTTTTATTGACTGTTTCGTTTGCTGTGCAGAAGCTTTTGATCTTGATGAAGTTCCAACAGTTCATTTTCACTTTTGTTTCCTTTGCCTTTGGAGACATATCTTGAAAGAAGTTGCTGTGGCCGATGTTGAAGAGGTTACTGCCTTTGTTCTCCTCTAGGATTTTGATAGATTCCTGCCTCATATTGAGGTCTTTTATCCACTTCGAGTTTGTTTTTATGTATGGTGTAAGAGAATGGTCCAGTTTCATTCTTCTACATATAGCTGTCCAATTTTCCCAGCACCATTTATTGAGGAGACTTTTTTCCAATGTGTATTTTTTCCTACTTTGTTGAAGATTATTTGACCATAGAGTAGAGGGTCCATATCTGGGCTCTCTACTCTGTTCCACTGGTCGATATGTCTACTTTCGTGCCAATATCATGCTGTCTTGGTGATCACTGCTTTGTAGTAAAGCTTGAAATGAGGCAACGTGATGCCCCCAGTTTTGTTTTTCTTTTTCAACATTTCCTTAGCAATTAGGGGTCTCCTCTGGTTCCATACAAATTTTAGGATTGTTTGTTCCAGCTCTTTTAAAAACGCTGGTAGAAATTTGATCAGGATGGCATTGGAAGTATAGATATCTCTAGGCAGTATAGACATTTTAACAATGTTTATTCTTCCAAACCAAGAGCATAGAATGGTTTTCCATCTTTTTGTGTCTTCTTCAATTTCTTTCATGAGTGTGCTGCAGTTCCTTGAGTACAGATCCTTTACCTCTTTGGTCAGGTTTATTCCCAGGTATCTTGTGGTTCTTGGTGCTATAGTAAATGGAATTGATTCTCCAATTTACCTTTCTAGATTTTCATTGTTAGTGTATAAGAAAGCAACTGATTACTGAACATTGATTTTGTATCCTGCCACATTACTGAATTGCTGTATGAGTTCTATGAGTTTGGGGGGTGGAGTCTTTTGGGTTTTCCATATAAAGTATCATGACCATATTCTCTTACTATACTCTGAAATTTCTGAGTTCCAAAACATATCTAATGAGATTTCATTCCTATGCCAGTTATATTCAAAATATAAGAAAAGTCATAAATATATTATTTTAAAATAGCAGCAAACCTGAGTTCTAATTTTAGAGGCATTGTCTAATATAAAGAATTTATTAATCTCATTTTGAAAACAAGGACATTGGCACCTAGGTGGCTCAATTAGTAAGCGTCTGCCTTCAGCTCAGGTCATGATCTCATATTCTGCATTGGGCTCCCTGCTCAGGGGAGAGCCTGCTTCTTTTCCCTCCCCCTCTGCTGCCTCCCCTGCTTGTGCTCTCTCTGTGTGTGTCTCTCTCTCTGTCAAATAAATACATAAAATATTTAAAAAAGAGAGAGAAGAAAACAAGGACATTATCCTAGAAATTCTTTGAAGCAATGATACAAATAATTAAGCCTTATGCTTTAATTTAATATATACGAGTTATGTAACATACATAATGGTTTAGAAAGGCAAAAGGAAGAAAAGACACAAAAAATAAAATGGTAAAGGAATTACAGTGCCCCAAATTCCATTGCTTATAATTAAAGCTATCTCAACTAGTTTCATATCTATAGCCAAATATAAGTGATAAAAATCATTGACTTTTTAGGATGTCACTTTATTGTTTTTACCCAGGCATGGACTTGACCTTTATTATTAATCCATGATTCTTGCCTTTCTGTCTTATTATTTTTCTATTTGCTCTCTAAATCTCTTTTCTCATACAAACAATAGTTTTGAAATTTCAACTTAATTATTCATTTGACAAGTAATTGTTCTGTCCAATAGTTGTGTGTTTGCATAACAAATAGCTCTAGTGAGAGGGTTAAACATTACTTTCCAACTCCTTTAGATTAATGTTTTATTCAGATAAAGCAGAGAATGGAGTGAAACACTGAGGAGTATCTGGGTAGAGAGACACTTCCGAATGAAGAAATAACTAGTGGGTTGAATATACAGAAATGTCATGATAAACAATTTCTAAATTTCTCAGCATGTATCAAATTCTGCAAATTGAGCTCTCTATATAACCTCCAATTATGCCTTTGAAAGTGAATATAATCTTAATATTAAACTCCCTCTCATCACCTCCCCTCCATTTGTCACACAGACCACCCTCTGTTTAGTACTCACTTGCAATCATCATCCTCTATGTTTTTAACCAATTTAGTTTACTTTGATTCATTGGAGAACAATTATGTCATTTTAGCAAGGGCATGGTTTATATATACAAATGGAACCTATCTGTAATATGCAATCTTTCAATGGTCACTTACAAACTAACAACCTGACAAAGATAACAAATGATTAATTAAAATATTAAAATTAACATATTAAAGATTCTTCTACTTTATCTGGGTCATGGTACATTAGTGCCTACATTATTATTTTCTGTAATTTTTCTGTGTGTTTTAATAATTTGTAATGAGGGGCACCTGGGTGGCTCAGTCAGTTAAGTGTCTACCTTTGGCTCAGGTCATGATCCTGGAGCCCTGTAACTGAGCCCCACTTTGGGCTCTCTGCCCAGTAGGGACTCTGCTTCTCCCTCTGACTCTCCCTTCTCTCTCTCTCTCTCTCTCTCACATAAATAAATAAAATACATATTTTTAAATATAGTACATCATTAGTTTTTGATGTAGTGTTCCATGATTCATTGTTTGCAAAAAGTAAATATATATATATATATATATATAATCGTAAGAAAATTTATAATGAAAATCTTTGAAGATTAAATACATAAATAAAGAAGTTTTTCAAATTATTTTGACCAATGTTTTCATATAGAAATTATTCTCACAGGGTTTTTAATTTCTAATTTTATAAAGTATTTCTGCTAATAATTTTTTCACTTATGGTTTCATTTATGGTCATTTGCAATTTCATTTAAGAAACCATAGCACTGTATTTTGTGGGGACTATTACAAACACACTATTTTTTTTTCTATTAAATCAACTTTATAGTATTTTAATAGAAATACTAAAGAATTACCATAGGAAACATGTAATTTATTATTTATATTCCATGTGGTCTAAAAGATTCTGCTTCTGTTTTATTAACTGAAGTGTGAAATGTTACATATCTCCTCCTTAGTGCTAATTTTGCAACTATGTTATCAAACACTTTTTTTGAAAAGTGTTCATTATGCATGTTTATTCTTTCTTATTTTTCCCCCTGACCAAAAATATGCTGCAATCTCCTAAATCATAAAATCCTTTCATTGTCTCTGAGTTTCTTAATGAATGAATTCTTTTCTAAATATACTGGAAAACTAGCCCATAAACACGGTCAACTCTCAAATTCCAGACAACTTACTCTAATCAAAATGTTAAATCTTTAGTGCTGTTCTGGAATTGGTCCTTACAGTCAAATGTATTGGTAAAGATTTGCTGTGTTATAGTCTACAAAGATCTACAAAAATTGGAGCAATTAGGATCTTCTTCTAGTCCTATAAAGGGTGCTTATTAAATGTTGTTCTACAGTGTCACTTTGTCATAAATCAAGTGTTCGTGTATGTGTACCTGTAGCTGAATTCTCTATTCTGTTTCAATCATCTACTATCTATCTTTATGATAGGACAACATTGTCTTAAATAGCCTAGCTTTATAAAAAGGCTTTATATTTGGTAATATGAGTACCACAAGAATCTCTTTCAAGTAACTTGGTTATGGTTTTTACTTTGTATTTCCATATAAAATTAAAATTAAGTTGTTTCAACAATAAAACAATATCAATAATTATTTCAATTTTATGCTATCTTCTCAATAAATGATACCAGTCAATAAGAATCCATAATGAAAGGTTGTCTTACTCCAAAAATTGTGCTACATATAAAAATCTAATTGAAATATTATAGATAAAACAAATCTAGTAGAAGAAAAACTTTACATGTAAGTAAATATTTCTTAATAAGTCCCTAATGTTGATAATCCTTTCAGCAAATGGTGCTGGAACAACAGGACAACCACATGTTAAAAAAAAAAAAAATCTAGATACAGAGCTTACCCCTTTCACAAAAATTAACTTTGTTTATTTTTAAGATTTTATTTTGCTTATTTATTTTAGATAGAGCACACAAGTGGGGGGATGAGCTGAGGGGGAGGGGGAAGGATGGGGAAAGAATCTCAAGCAGACTCTGCACTGAGCATGGGGCTTGACTTGGGGCTTGATTTTACAACCCTGAGATCATGACCTGAGCCAAAACCAAGAGTTGGATGCTTAACTTATTAAACCATCCAGGCACCCCATAAAAATTAACCTAAACAAGAATGTGAAAACATAAAACTCCTAGAAAGTAACACACACAAAAAAAACTTAGATGACCATGGATATGGTGATGGCTTTTCAGATAAAATACCAAGAAGAGCATGGTCCATCCATGAAATAATTGATAAACTGAATTCATTAAAGATAAGAACTTCTGCTCTGCAAAAGATAATGTCAAGAGAATAAGAAGACAAATCATATACTGGGAGAAAATATTTGCAAAAGACACATCTGCTAAAGGACCATTATCCAAAATAATTTTTTAAAAAATCTTTCATAGAGCTCAACAAAGAGAAAACAAGCAACCCCCTTTAAATATGGGCCAAAGATCTTAAGAGACATCAAAAACAAAAAAACAAAACAAAACAAAACAAAAACACAAATGGCAAAAAGCATATGAAATGATGTTCCACATGATATGTCATCAAGTTAGCAAAATGTAAATTAAAACAATGAGATACCACTATACGCCTATTAGAATAGCTATAATCTGAAACACTGACAACACAACATGCTGGTAAGGTTATGAAACAGGCATTCTCATTTATGACAGGAATGCTAAATGGTAAAGCAAGTTTGAAAGGCAGTTTTGCAGTTTCTTACAAAACTAAACATTCTTTTACCATACAGTCTGGCAATCACACTTTTTGGTATTTACCCAAAGGAGTTGAAAACTTATGCTCACACAAAACCTCCACATAGATATTTATAGCAGGTTTATTTATAATTGCCAAACTTGGTAACAAACAAGATGTCCTTCAATAAATCAATGTCTATATAAATGTGGTACATTCAGACAATGGAATATTATTCATCACTAAAAAGAAGTGAGCTGTCAAACTACGAAAAGAGATGGAAGAACCTTAAATTAATATTACTAACTGAAAGAAGTCATTCTGAAAAGGCTACACACTAGATTATTCCAACTATACGACATTCTAAAAAAGATAAAACTACGGAAAAAATAAAAAGGATCAGTAGCTGTCAGTGATTGGAGTTTAGGAGAGAGGAGTTAGCAAGTGGAGCACAGAGAAATTTTAGGACAGTGAAAATTCTCTATATAATACCATAATGATAAATACATATCATTATACATTTGTCTAAACCCACATAATATAAAACACCAAGAGTGAGCCATAATATAAACTATGGACCTTGGGTGACTATCATGTGTCAATGTATGCTCATCAATTGCAACAGATGTAGCACTCTCATGGGGGTATTGTTAATGAGGGAGGCTACACCTTTGTGGAGGTAGCAGAAATTTGTGAATACCTTCCCCTCAATTTTACTACAATTACTCTACAATTACTACAATTACTCTAAAAGTAAAAGATTAATCAATGTATATCCCCATATTAATATAATAATTAATAAAAAACATTCAATTTCTGAAAAAAAATACTTAAAATCTGGCATCAATTCCTGCTAAAAGTTTAGCAAACTAAAAATAGTAGAGGACTTTCCCAACTGAATGGTATATCTATGACTATCATACAAATGATGTCATTTTGGGGGCATCTTGGTGGCTCTGTCAGTTAAGCGTCTGCCTTTGGCTCAGGTCACAGTCCCAGGGTCCTGGGATCAAGCCTCACATCAGGCTCCTTGCTCAGTGTAGAGCCTGCTTCTCCCTCTCCCTGCTGCTCCCCCTGCTTGCGCTCACTCTCCCTCTCTGTCAAATAAATAAAATCTTAAACAAACAAAAACAAAAAAACCCCAAATGATATCATTTTAATGGCAACAAACTAACCACTTTCTCTCTGTAATTGTATTTTTTAACAGTTTTATTGGTGTATAATGAACATATGCAAAACAGCAACTATTTAAAGTGAACAGTTTGATGAGTTTTGACATATGTATATTATCTCTGAAACCTCAACATAACCAAGAAACTGACTAAGTGCATGTGGCCTCCCCCACCAGTTTCCTCATTCCTTATAAATAATTTTGCATTTTCTAGAATTTTATAAAATCAAATAATACAATAGATGTCTTTCTTGTTGTTGTGTTTGGCTTTTATTTTTCACTCAGCATAATTATTTTGAAATGATTTCCATGTAAGGCCACTTATACCTCGTTTCACACATCTATTTTTCTTATTTCATAGTAATCCTACTGAAGGCAGAACCCATTTAATTTTTTTCACTTTTCTACTCTTAGGGTTCAGTTATTATCACATAAGGACACCCAGATCCTTTCAAAATAAATAGGATATTAAAAGGAAATAAAGGCCTTCTGTAAAGAGAATGTAATGGACTGAACTGTGTTCCCTCACAATTAATAAGTTTAAGTTCTAACCCCTAATAGCTCAGAATGTGACTATATGTAAATCTAGGCTTTTTAAAGAGTTCATTAAGTTAAAATTAGGTCTTAGAGTAGATTCCAATCTAATATGACAGGTATCTTTAAAAGAAGAGAACATTTGGACACAGACACATGCTGAGGAAATACCATGTGAACTTAAGGAGAATATATTCATTAACAAGCCAATGGGAAAGTCCTCGGACCTTACTGATAATTTGATTTCCAATACTGAGCCTCCAGAATTGTGCACAAATGAGTTTCAGTTGTTAAGTGCGTGGTACTTTAAGACAGCCATAGTAAATTAACGCATGAAAGTTCTACTAGACCACCAATCAAATGACAGATTTTGTCCATTTTGTCAATATTTAGCAGTGAAAAATTATCCATTGTCTTAAAAGTATGTACTTCCCTTTATCAGTTTTGCTTTAGCCATCTATACCATATAGACATTTGCATATGAATTCTCCCACTTAACGTTGCATGGAAACCTAATTCATTAAGTTTAATTAGAATAACTGAATAAATATATTATGTTTTATACAATAAGATTGCCCATTACACTTATCTGTAAAATTTGTGTTATATGCTTTGGTATGACTTAAAAATTTAGACAATCTCTTCTATATTCAGTAATTATGTTTGAATGAATATGTATGGTTGAGTTTAGTCTCAGTCTTCCAAATACCTTCTTTTTTTTTTTTTTTTTTTTAAATAAAACCTGCTTAGTGTTTTGGAAGTTTGCTTCTGATCATATTTACTTCCTTTACCTCATAAAAATTAATCTTTAGTTAATCAAAGACAGTTATTAAACACATGAATTAGAGGAGCTCCACACTGCAGATCATCACACCAATGAAATGTTACTATGAGAACATCTATCTGTGATTTATAATAACCATAAATTAATCAGTATGTACAATGAATAATTCATTCCTGGTAGAGCCCTTGGATTAGAATCCTTTCATTTCTCTCAGCTCAGTGCTCTGGGAGAATAAATGCAAAGAGATTTCACCTGATACCAATACACTTTTGTATCTGTGAGGGAGTCAAGGTGGTATCTCATCATCAGCATACAGCCTCAAGTTGACTCTGCTTTCATTTTGCTTTCCTGAATATTAATGGGCACAGAAGCATTTGCAGTGTTCCCTGTCTTTGGCCTAATGGCCTCTTTTGATTAACTGTATATTTAATTAATTTTTCATATATCAAATATATTAAATTTATATTAAATATCAAAATCAGTAAAGAGGTCTAACAGGATATACAGGGAGGAAAAACTTTTTTTTTTCATTACGAGAATATAATAATTGAAATCTGCAAGCTAGATTTCTCCTGACAAACTTTCAATTGACCATAACTGATAAAGATAACAGAGTAACTAAGAACATGAATCATGGCCAAAAGTAGGAAGTGACCAAGGATTGCACCAAATTCTGCAAGTGCATCAGGAAGGACTTCCTATAAATTGGGAATAGGATTAAAGTCACATTCAAGTGTTTTAAATTAGAACAGCAAAAAAACAAAGAAGCATATGGGAGTGATGTGTCCAGAATAGCACAGCTAAGGAATATGTTCAGAGACCTGAGTATCAGCTGCTGCATACATGATGAGAAGGAGATCAGACAAATAGAGCAGGAGATGGGCTTTAAGCCTAATTTAAATATGACAGCCCCTCTTTCCCCCAACAGACTGTCTTATCATTAACAGAACTTAGTTAGGATTAATATCAATCCCAAGTAAATAACTTGCTAATACCACCAAACTAGAAAGTAGTAAAATCTGCACTTAATGTTTGCTCTCTCAGTTTTTAGTTTTGATGCTTTACCATGCTACATTTGTTACACTCTGATCATATTTTTAAATATATATTTTTTCTCCTAGGATGGAGACTGATCAGAGATCATGTACTTCTAGGTCTTGCAAATAGAAGATATGTGAGAAAATGTATGTTTGGGATGGGAAATAATGGCAGATTTTGATAATCTTTTTATAATATGTCTAATGATAATGTTTCTCGAGAATATATCTAAGAATTAAAACGATTGTGAATATTTAAAGATTTTACTGTCTCTAAGAGCAGAAGCATATGTAATTACTATAATATCACTACAAACCACAATTATGTCTATTTAATTTTAATTTTTAAATTGCTTGTCTTTTGAATTTTTTTTTTTGTCTTTTGAATTTTATTGTGATTGAGGGATTATTTATTCCATTCCTTTTAGAGTTAAAGATGTATTTCAGGGTTAGAAAAGGGGGCAGATTCCAAGTCATGACTGATAATCTTGGTCTATCAACAAAGGAAAGAAAATAAAGGTTTCAATAACAATCAAATGGCAGGATTTCATTCTTTTTATGGCTGAATAATATTCCATTGTGTATATACCAATCTTCTTTATCCATTCAACTGTCAGTGGACTTTTGGCTATTGTTGATAATGCTGCTATAAACATTGGGGTGCATATATCCCTTCGAATCTGTATTTTTATATCCTTTGGGTAAATACCTAGTAGTGCAATTGCTGGATCATAGGGTTGTTCTAATATTAACTTTTTGAGGAACCTCCATACTGTTTTCAAGAGCGGCTGCACCTGTCTGCATTTCCACCAAAAAGGCAAGAGGTTTCCCTTTCTCCACATCCTTGCCCAAATCTGTTGTTTCCCATGTTTTAATTTTAGTCATTCTGATGTGTGTGAGGTGCTATTTCATCCTGGTTTTGATTTATCCCTGATGATGATTGATGTTGAACATCTTTTCAGGTGTCTCTTAGCCATCTGGATGTCTTCTTTGGAAAAATGTCTATTTGTGTCTTTTGTCCATTTTTTAACTGAATTATTTGTTTTTGCGGTGTTGAGTTTGATAAGTTCTTTATAGATTTTGGATACTAACCCTTTATCAGATATGTCATTTGCAAATATTTTCTCCCATCCCATAGGTTGCCTTTGAGTTTTGTTGATTGTTTCCTTTGCCAGGCAGAAGCTTTATATTTTGATGAAGTCCCCATAGTTCATTTTTGCTTGTTTCCCTTACTTCAGATGACATATCTAGTAAGAAGTTTCTATGGCATATGTTAAAGAGGTTATTGGCTGTGTTCCCCTCTAGGATTTTAATCATTTCCTGTCTCACATTTAGCTCTTTAATCCATTTTGAATTTGTTTTTGTGCTAGAGAAAATTATGGTAAGCGAAATAAGTCAGAGACAAACAAATACCAATGATTTCACTCATATATGGAATTTAAGAAACAAAATAAATGATCACTGGGAAAAAGAGAGGCAAACAACAACAACAAAACCAGACTCTTAACTATAGAGAACAAACTGATAGTTATAGGAGAGGAGGTAGGCTGGGGGAGTGGGTTAGATACATGATGGGGATTAAGGAGGGGACTTGTGATGAGTATCTGGTGTTGTATGTAAGTGTTGCATCACTATATCGTACACCTGAAACCAATATTGCACTGCATGTTAACTAACTGGAATTTAAATAAAAACTAAAAAAAATGGCAATCAGAACATTCAAAACTTAGAATAAAGTACAACTGATTAATAGCAGTGAATAGCTATGAGGAATGAGAAGGTCAGGTTTAGAAAGAAGAGGCATAGAAGTTAACATATGAAAGATGAAGATTGATATCACAAAATGTCTTTGAAACAAGCACCAATGAAGAATGTCAGACACATACCATTAAAAGATAGTAGGCAAAATTGAAAAACAAGAGAATGATACACATCAAACACATCTTAAATATTATTATAATAATTTTTATCTTATAAAAATAGCATCTCAAATTAATAACAATAGCCAAAACAAAACATATATCATCAGTAATAATATTTTAAATGTCTGGATCTTAATTTTTAAGGAAAAGATACCTAATAAATGCATCTTTTAAAAGAGTCAAAGATTGGGGTGCCTGGGCGGCTCAGTGGGCTAAAGCCTCTGCCTTTGGTTCAGGTCATGATCCCAGGGTCCTGGGATGGAGCCCTGCATCCGGCTCTCTGCTCAGCGGGGAGCCTGCTTCCTCCTCTCCTTCTGTCTCTCTGCCTGCCTCTCTACCTATGTTATCTCTATCTGTCAAATAAATAAATAAAATCTTAAAAAAAAAGTCAAAGATACTGAAAACAAACTAGCATTAACGTTCAACATTCCACCTCTTAGAACTAGCCTTTGACAATATTTGGTGAATATCATCCCAATCAACTCTTCATAGGTATGCATACAGAATGGTTGTCACAATGATAGAGAAGTAGAGAGAGATCAAGTTTGGCAGGAATCATTGTTCTTAAATGGAATATTTCTCAATATGCCCATTGCAACTAAACTATGAAATATATTTCTATTTGAATTTCTCAGAAACAGCAGAAACAGAAGTAAAATTGAAGGAATTAGTGAGTTTTAGATAAATGTTTCTTCAAAAACAAAAATAGTACCTTACAAAAGACATCTTTAGCATAAAACCATGAATAAAATATAAGTTATCATATTTTTTTTCTGTGACAAATTTTAGTTTTAGACATTTAGGGTATTCACTTCCTGCAATGAAATATCGGGTTGTATACATTTTGTCCAACTCACCTAAACTATAAATACGTGTTGTTTATTTGAAGATGTTTTCAATGTTACCAAGACCTTGCCTATTTTTTGTAACTGTAATGTACAAATTTTTAAAAATCTTTATTCTATATCTTAACATTCAATGCTTATAATCTGTGTTTTTACCATAGTTCTTCTATTCCTTAGTTTTTTACTTTATTTATTGATTGGTTAGTCTTTTTTATCAGATGTTTTATTTGTTTTCAAGAAGGGCTTAAATGTATTCCTTGAATTTTTAAAAGTCTAAATACTTATCTTTTACTTGAAAGAAATTATTGGATCATATTATCTTTGATCTAGAATGTTGAAGACATGTTTATGTAATCTTCTTTCATAAAACCTTAATAGGAGAAATCCCTTAAATCTCCTTAATAGGAGAAATCTGAGGCCAGTCTCAGTTTTTCTCATTTATAAATCACTTTAGTACTAAGTTTTTCTACTTGAATTTCCTTAAGGTTTCTTCCTTATTATATTTCAGCAAATTTACTTGTATATACCTAGATTCCAATCTTTCTACACCTTTTTGTCCTCATACGGAGGACATTCTTTTGAACGGAGGGTATTCTTTTGAACCACATTTTCAAATATTTCTGTTTCAGATATTTGAGGCAAACTTTCTTTCATATTCCTATGGAAGAATAATAATATCTGTATTGTTGAATACATTTTATTTTGTTCTATTTCTGTGAACATTTTGAGTATATCAGATCTTTTTCCTCTATCTTTCATATTTATCATATTCCAATTACTTTTTAAAAGTTTTTGGTTTTACCTATGCATACATTGTTAGTCTTCCATATACCTGAATTTTTTTTGTTTCAATATTTTCAAAACTCTCTTTTTATCTTTTTGCTATAGAAAATTCCAACTATACATGAAGTAGAAAGGATAGTATAATGACTCCTATTCTATCATTGAACTTTAATAATTATCAACTTGTGACCTATATTTTCTATTTACTACTAACACAAATTACATTATTTGGAAACAAATTTATCAGTCTGGGGTGGGTTCATGAGTGTGCAGCCTGTGTAGTCATATAAGTTCTTGTGCTTTGAAGGGACACATGCTTGGTTTGGTACTTTGGTGTCACTATCTTAAAATTTCTAACAGTTTGCAAAGGACCCAGCCTGCAGCCAGTCTTCATCCTCATTAACTCTGATCTGAAATTTCTTGGTCATTTTGCAATTTTAAAAGTGGCCCCAATATAAGATTTAGTCCTATAAGATGTACTGATGACTTTATTACTAATAATAACAGTGAAGTAGAAAAGAGGCTATAGGATCATCACTGGTTGTATCTTTATACACACACTCTTTAATTTTGACTTGTGCCCTGTAAGGGGAGATAAAATTCAATAGGCTTGCAAAATTTAAGGGTAAAGACTTATACAGCATTGAATTAGGGTCAAAAAAGTCTAGTTTATATTCTGTCATGGTCATATATCTGTGAATCTCAGCAAATCATTCCTGTTCTATTTGTAAAATAGGTAAGATAATTTCTACCACATGAAATTATTAGAAGGCACCGTATATAAAGTATCTTGAATGATGCCTCTTATATAGTAACTTTATGACTTATCTCATTTTTTGGTCTTTTTATAATAGAAAATGTTTTGTGGTTTGGCTGTTCTAGGTAATAAAAAGTACATGACTTCTTTAGTAGGGACTGAATATGAAATAGGTTTGTGGGATGCTGCTAAATATGTGCTGTGTTAGTGATAGCAAATAACAGTAATTAGAGAGAAATGAAATGTGTGTGAGAAAAAAGAAGTCTTACCTATTTGCCTGTACTTTCCATCTTCCATTCTGGAAATTCTCCAAACTGAAAAGCCAGAACAGAACAGAAGCAAATTTAAAAAGTCCAAGCAGAGTAAAGTAAATAATTACAAATAAGTTTTATTGGTTACAAGAAAAACTCACTTTGATTAATTAAGCAGAAATATACATCATTATTAGAAAGAGATTTAAGGCCCACAGAATCCCTTGGGAGCCTAAAAAGTTAGTATCTTAAAGCAGGCCAAAACCAAGAAAGGCTTGTCAATGGACAAATAAGGCCTAACCATAAGAAGAATTCACCGAGGATGCCATTTTTGGCACATATTGTCAATGCTTGACAGAAGCATTCAAAACCGTGACCACAGACTATCTCACAATCATTACCAAAAAGACTTATCTTCTCATAAAACAGATAAACAAAAAATACTTGTTTATATCTATTGGTATCTATATATACATACACATGTGTATAAGACAGTATATATTGAAAATATATAATAGAAGATGTATAAAATACAAATAGATTTTATTCCTAAGTGGTATAGTTTCAACTTTCTTCAGTATTTTTATCTATAGTGATAAATCATTTATAAGAAATAGGTAGCAGTTATATAATTAGAATCTGAGGGAAGTTAACTATAAAGAGAAATAATTTATGGCTCTAAATCTGGCCATTTTTAACAAAGACAAAATATAGTATTACATTTAATAAGTCTCCAGATACTATGGGCCAACAGAATACTATCACAATATAGATATAACTTAGAATTATCTATAGATCAAGAACAAAGATGAAAATGACTTTTCCACTCCTCCCATGTGCAGGAAAATACAACTACTCTGATGGGAGTGGTCAAGGAAATTTGATAAAATATGTAAGAGGATATTTTAACTGATTTTTGAGCTGACTCCAAAGCATCACTTCTAATAATTGTCATGTGTCCTACATTAAGCAAATAGCCATTGTATGATGAACTATGTGAAAGCTGATAGAGAAGCAATAAATGGGAAGACTGTAGAGTTTCCAGGGGCCAGTTCTTCTCTAAGAAACTCACTAGAACTCATTAAAAATTGCGGGCTGAACATTGTACTGCTCCACTGAAGAGCAGTTTTGAGAGCAAAATATGAGTCTCACTGGAAATGAAAGAACTTAAAAACCACTAAGCCTAAAGATTTGACCCAATGTGAGACCTGTGTCCACTGCACTGAGCATAATAGGGGCAGATACTTGCAAGATTATTCAGAGCCATAAGCTTTATGGAACACTCTGTGTTAGCTTCCTGCCCTTACAAATTTCTGGCCAAAATCTAAAGAAAATATTAGTCATGTCTAATAACTTCACTGGTAAAAAATAGGTTTAATATCAATATGGGATCATAAAGCACATTCCATTTCTCAGGTACTTTGGAAGTGATCATTTTACTATTCATCCAGAATTCAGAAAATTCTGATGTAGGAGTTTCCGTCCTCTGAAGTAAATAAATCCAATAATATATCACCTAGCTCCAAAGGAGACACCCAAAAGGACATGGGAATTAAAGTGAATGCTGCTTAATATGTGAGAGTAACATTTTTCCAGAGGAGGAGAGACAATGGAACCAATATGCAGAATTCCCACTGCATGCTTGTGATGACATCAGAGTGCAGTTACTGATTTTTCCTTCTTGCTCCTTAATGTTTAGGCAAGAATCTAGGCCATTTACTGATCATTGCTTTGAGCTGACTGAGAGAAGGCATTAAGAAATATTACTCGCTATGTAGCAAATCAGAGGGGAAAGTTGCAGGAATAATTCTGGTCAACTACTGACATCATCCAGAGCAACTCAGAATGAAAAAAGCAATGGAATGATGTCAGACTGATATAAAAAGCACTAAAAGAAATTTGGTTAGGATGGTTTCTAGATTATGTTGTCTAAACAACAAACTCAAAACCTCAGCTGCTTAAAGAAACAATATTTTACTTCTGACTCTAATGTGTGTTATGCCACCTGTCAACTTTGCTCCATTCTCCTCCTGTTACAAACTGATGAATGGCCACTGTGGGAAATACTGCCCATCACCATGATAGAAGGAAAGAGAACACCATAGCTAGAAGTATTTCATACCACTTCAGCTTACATTTTCTTGGTCAGAGAAAGTCACACAGCTGTGACCAAATTCAACACATAATGGAAGTGCATGTCTGCCTCATGCCTGGAAGGAGAACTGGAATTTTTTAAACAGCCCTCATGTCTACCAGGGAAAGGAACTATTTTCAATACGATACTGTAGACTTTCAGATAAAGGGAAGAAAAAAATTCTGAAAATTTGCTCTCTTTATTGTATTACTTGTAAACAAAGTGATAGAGACTGAGACAAGCTATTTTGTTATCTACAGAAAAAATCTATTTCTCACAGGCAAATTCAAAGGGTAATGTTCTCTCCATACTCATTTATTTAATCCTGTGCAGAAAAGATATATCTAAGGGAGGGTCAGTTCCTCCAAGAGAAAGTATATATTTTATCTCCTAATCCTTCAGGAATGAGGGAAGGAT
The DNA here is from genome assembly GCF_010015895.1 of Lontra canadensis. Taxonomy (NCBI): domain Eukaryota; kingdom Metazoa; phylum Chordata; class Mammalia; order Carnivora; family Mustelidae; genus Lontra; species Lontra canadensis. Next base: position 22,247,238 of record NW_022631004.1, on the reverse strand, counting down.
TGAATAATGATTTACTTTGGTAAACATGGAGATTATGTTTTGCTAACTTGGAGAGAGGCTCATTTCAGGCTAGATCTTTCTTAATATTTTGAGGCAAGATACATACCTAATGATAAACCAGAGATTTATGGGGTCCCAGAAGAATTAAGATCTTAAAAACCCATGAAGAGGCCTAGCCACAGGTAGAGGAGTCAAGAAATAACCAGTGTTTAGATTCACTTGAACTGCACTTAAGGAGTTTTTAAATTACTGACACAGCCACACGCTGCATGGTACATGGAAGCTATTGCTCTGAAAAAAAAAAAATGTGTCTAGGTAAGAGAGCCCCTTTATCTTTAGCATGGTGGGCAGAAAACATGAAGTATGGCAGAAAGTCTAGTGAGGATAATACTTAGCTGCAATGATATTTCAAGACAGTTTGTGGGTATGTTTTTTCATTTATTATGGAAAAATACTTAGGAGAGCTATTACTAGATCATAGTGTAGATGTATTTTTAACTTTGTGAGAAACTCCCTCCTTTATTTTCAAAAGGAGGTTCATGAACTCCACTTCAGTTTACACATTTTATTTACATAAGGAACTCTATTGAGAAAAAAAAAGAAGTAGGCCATTTAGTTTCTGCCATAATAATAAAACTAGAAAGAGGACAGAGGAACACTCCATCTAGGCCATTTCTGGGGACAATAGATGAGGGTCATCTGGTCTGAAAATAAGGAAGAAAGCTCTACGGAATATGATTCTACTAAAGAAGACTAAGCCTGAAGAAAGAAAAGTTTGTTCACTTTGTGGTGGACCACATGGGAAGAAATAGTGAAGGGAAAAAGATAGTTATACAAAGACAAACCAATGCATATAGTCTATAGTTTTTGTCAGTCTAGTGAATTCTAGGCATCACCTAAGCTGTTCATAAGGTTTATATTTCTTGTCTCTGGTGAAAGGAAATAGTTTTAGCAGCTTCTACCTGGCAAACTGATCCTAAGTCATTCAAAAGAACTGAATGTTACTTGTGCTTTGGAATTTTCTGAAACCTATCAAAAGTATCATAGATGGAGTTTCCATCTTTCACTGGCTTCATAATCTTCTTAACCTTCAAAATAGAAAGAGAGGGTGTAGACTTTAAGGAGTAGTGGTGGTTTGATAAAGAAAGTCCTCATCACAGGTACTTGACTGGGACTCCCATGTGGTAATTACTTCATTCCATTATACAGAGCTTTGATATTTGGTTGGTATTTTGGTGGCCTACAGAGAAATACACAAGCTTTTGAATAACTCTCATAATGTAGCCTTACTTACACTTTGATTATTTTCTCAATTACAGTGCAGAGCTGAATTGTTTGCTCTGTGGAATAAAGCCATTAAGGGTTTCTGCCTTTCCAATTACACAGAAATAGCTAACTGTAAGTGTATGTTGACTGGAATGTGAAAATTTTTTTGGTAGCCAATTAGAAGGCTCTAATTTTTAAAAATCCAAGCAATAATTGGTTTCTTGATACTAATTTGAGAATGTAATATGTTAAATTTTTAATTTGGGTCAGTAATTGATCTAGTCAACAGCTGATTTTTGAGGGTTCTATTTAAACTGAAAAGGTATGTTCTACGTAGTGCAAGGTTCTGATGATGTAGAAATAACTTCAAAGCAAGTTAAGGAAATATTTCTTAGATAGACCTAAGTTAGGTGTACCTAATACCACCACTTGGCTTTTGCCAAAACAACAAAATTCAATGAGGCATTTTTATTCACTTAAAAGGTAAAGACACTTAACATGAAAGGGATCATTTAACAAGAAGACACTCTACCGCTTAATCTTGTGTATATGAATAGAGCTAAATGAAAACCAAAAGTATGTACTATGCATAGAATGCTATAGTGATGGTTACTTTTATTTTACAGCCACAGGTAATTTTTTTGGCATTTTTTTATTAGGTTATGTTAGTCACTATACAGTACATCACTAGTTTTTGATGCAGTGTTCCATGATTCATTGTTTGCATATAATGCCCAGTGATCCACGCAATCCATGCCCTCCTTAATACTCATCACAGGATAACCCATCCCCCCAACGCCCATCCCCTCTAAAATCCTCAGTTTGTTTCCCAGAGTCCGTATAATCTCTCATGGTTCATCTCCCTCTCCTATTCCCCTTCATTTTTCCTTTCCTTCTCCTAACGTCCTCCATGCTATCCCTTATCTTCCACAAATAAGTGAAACCATATGATAATTGACTTTCTCTGCTTGACTTATTTCACTCAGCATAATCTCCTCCCGTTCCATCCATCTTGATGCAAAAGTTGGGTATTCATCCTTTCTGAGAGTTGAGTAATATTTCATTGTATATATGGACCACATCTTTATCCATTCATCTGTTGGAAGGCATCTCAGCTCTTTTTAACAGATGAACTACAGATCATAAATCACTTTCACACTGAAAAATCTAAAGTTTTATCTTATCTTATTATTGAAATTCTTAAGAGGCAAGTTTGATTTAGTCACCACTTCTTCCTAAAATCACATTCCTCCCTTGGATGTTTTGACCTCACACTCTCATCCTTTCCCTATTAATCCATTAGGTTCTATGTCTTGGCCCAAGTTCCCTAGAAAACAGAACCTGAAGTAAAGATTCTGTGTTAATGTTTTATTACAGGATTCATTCCAAGAAAGCAAGAATAACGGAAATTGAAAATGAGACAGAGAAAAAGAGAAAACAAATACAAGGTGAATTACTAAGCTAAACACAGCTTGTCAAGAAGCACAGGTTATTTTTTTTCCTCCAAAGAAGAACATTAACAGAAGAATTTTATCTGAGTTCAATGTCCCACCAAGGAAAAAGAGAGCAATTTAAATTGATAAATTTATCCCGTATCCTATCTTTCATTGTTTGAAGTTTGTCCTAAGGGAAATCAGCACCCCGTGGCACATAGAGTATGTCTTATTCTCTGAGAATTTCTAGGAAAAGACTAAGTTTCTGTGGGTACACTCAAGTCTTACACGGACTCTGGAGTTGCTGAGGTCCCAAGCTTATTGAGTATAATGGAAGCCATGCTGAAGCCAGCACTTGTCTCTAAGGATGGAGAGCTGTGAGGTAATACTATGGTGGCAGTAGACAGAGTTTACATTCTTAGTACCAGACATGGTGAACAGCCAAAGCCAGGGAGACAGACCAAGGCAGTATGGATGAAATTACTATAATTATTTTTACTATTCTACTGTAATCTCTCTATTGGCTTTCTAGCTGTCACTCTTATTTACTTTTTCCCAGTAGTAGTTGATCTAGGGATTAAGATATGTGTCCTTAATTTATTAGTCTACCTTACCGATGCAGACACATAGGGCTTAGCAAGATTTAAGGGTAGAGAATTTTATCTGTACTCTGAGCTCTGGATGAATAAAAGGCAGTGATTGGTGGCTGCTAGAAGGCAGATATGAAACCTACTCACACTTCAGACTTGGTCTGGTATACAGAAGAAAATGTCTGTCACTGCAGGAAGGACAGGAAATGTACTCACTCCTGGGAAATGAACCTGCTTTGATAGGCAGGCTGTCTGCCCCAAGGAAAAGTGCAGGATATTTTCCCTTTTCTAGTTTTAGGTTTGACTGCTAGTTACACTGGCACTGGCAAAAGTTATTTTTAAAAAAGTATGTCATTGGAAGATGGGCAGGAGATCTACTCATGATCAGGATCTTTAATATACAGAAGAGATGTGCTACCACTGCAAGAGGGGCAGGATAACTTCCTGTGCTCTAGACTCTGCACTGAGGAGGAAGGGGAGGTCTTCTGCTTCAGAAAGAAGTTCAGAAAAACAGAAATTCTCACCTGCGAGGGTCAGCCATTCAGGGACTGCTTAATATCAAGTCTGGAACAGGTTAAGGAGGATAATAATGAGAACTCCCCTTTCCTACAGGCTGTGCATGGATAAACAATATTAGCTGTCTAATGTTGAGAGAGACACAAGAGCGTGCAGAAACTCTGTCAGAGGAATATAGGGTTTCTTTCAAGCTAAGGGTGGAGCAGGAAAAATCAATAAAAAGTCATCAACACTCCAAGACTAACATTAAGAACAAGAGAGCTACAGCCAACAACTGGAGGGATTTTCTCTTTCTTTCTTTCTTTCTTTCTTTTCTTTTTCTTTTTCTTTCTTTCCTTATTTCTTCCTTCTTTCCTTTCTCTCTCTCCCTTCCTTCCTCCCTCCCTCCCTCCCTCTTTCTTTCTTTTTGGCTTAAACAAATGAAAATTAATTTTCTCACAGTTCTAGAAGCTGGGCATCCCAAAACCAAGCTATTGGAAGGTTTGGTTTTTTCTGAGGTCTTCTCTCACTGCCATGTAGATAATTGCCTTCTCAGTGTTTCCTCATATAATCATCCCTTGATCTGTGTGTGTCTGTGTCCCAAGCTCCCCTTATAAGGGCTCTAGACATTGAATTAGGGTCCACACATTTAAAAAAAAAATATATTTATTTATTTATTTATTTATTTGAGAGAGAGACACAAAGAGAGAGCATGGGGAAGGGCAGAGAGGGATAGAGAGAAACCCAAGCAGAGTCCCTGCTGAATGCAGAGCCTGACATGGGGCTCAATCTCAGGACCCTGAGACCATAACCTGAGCTGAAATCAAGAGCTGGACACTTAACTGAGCCACGCAGGCCTATCAGAGCCCACACATTTTCTCATTTTATTTCAATTACTTTTTCAAAGGTCCTATCTCCAAATACTGTTACATTCTGAGTTACCAGGCATTAGGACTTCAACATATGAATTTTGGTGGGACATAAATCAGCACCTAATAGAAGGGGCATTAAAAAATCATCCAATAAAATTGTAAAATATGCTGAATATGATTTACTTTTCTTACAGTATCCTTGTCTGGGCTTTGGTACAAAAGGAATGCCAGCCTCATAATAGGAGTTTGAAAGAATTTCCTCCTCTTCAATTTTTGAAAGAGTTTGAGAAAGATTGGCATTAATTTTTCTTTAAATGCTTGTTAAAATTTAACTGTGAAGGCTTCTGGTTCTGAATTTTTCTTCACTGGGAGATTTTTGATTACTAATTCAGTCTCTTTATTTGCTATTGGTTTGTTAAGATTTTCTGTTTCTTCATAATTTAGTCTTGGTAGGTTGTATTTTTTCAGGAACTTATCCAAATCTTCCAGGTTGTCAAATTTTTTAGAGTATAGTGGAACCACTATAGATCATTTAACAGATCATTTAAAACCACTATAGCTTATAGTGGTTTTTAATGATCTATTATGATCATATTTCAGTGGCAATTGTCTCCTCTTCCATTTTTGAGTCTTCTTTCTTGAAAACTCTACTTAAAGGTCTGTCAATTTTGTCTTTCCAAAAAACCATTAGTTTCATTGATCTTTTTGTCCTTCCTATTTAATATTTTATTTCAGCTCTAATCTTTGTTATCCCCTTCCTTCTGTTAATTTTGGGTTTAATTTGATATTCTTTTTCAACTTCTTTGAGGTGTAAAGTTAGGTTGTATGTTTGAAATCTTTTTTTTTTTTTTTTAATGTGGAAATTTATTACTACAAACTTCCCTCTTGGAACTGCTTTTGCTGTATACTGTATCTTTTGGTTGCTGTATTTTCATTTTCATTTGTAAGATATTTTTAAATTTCATATGGAGTATGTTGTTTAATTTTCACACATTTATGAATTTTCCAGTTTCCAAGAATGTTACTGATTTCTAGTTTTTACTATAGTGGTTGAGAAAGATATTTAGTACTATTTTAATCTTTTCAATTTGCTAAAACTTGTTTTGTGACCCAACATATGATTCTATTCTGGAGGATGTTCTGTGTATGCTTTAGAAATGCATATTCTGCTGCTGTTGGATGAAATGTTCTGCATATGTCTGTTTGGTCTATTTGGCCTAAGGTCAAATTCAATGTTTCTCTATTGATTTTCTGTCTGAATGATCTATCCATTGTTGAAAGTGGAGTACTGAAACCCCTTCTATTATTATACTGTTGTCTAGTTCTCCCTTGAGATCTGTTAAAATTGGCTTAAAATATTTAGTTTCTCTGATTTAGGTGAATATATATTTATAATTTTTTTTAATTTTATTTTTAATAAACATATAATATATTTTTATCCCCAGGGGTACAGGTCTGTGAATCGCCAGGTTTACACACTTCACAGCACTCACCATAGCACATACCCTCCCCAATGTCCATAACCCCACCCCCCTATATTTATAATTTTTATATCCTCTTATCATCTTTGTCTCTTGTTACTTTTTTTTTTTTTTTTTTTTTTTACTTCAAGTATTTTGTGTGATAGAAGTATTGTTACCCCTGCTCTTTTGGTTTCTATTTGCTTGAATATCTTTTTCCATTCCCTCAGTTTGATTTTATGTGTGTCCTTAAACCTAGAGTGAATCTATGGGATGCATATAGTTGAGCCTTTTTTTTTCTTATCCAACCACAACTCCATGCCTTTCAATTGGATATTTAATCCATTTAAATTTAGAGTTGTTACTGATAGACAACGACTGACTAATGTCATCTTGTTAATTGTTTTCTGGAGGTTTATAATGCTTTTCCTCCTTTCTTCCTCTCTTGCTATCTTTGCTCCTGAATTGATGATTTTCTGTAGTAGGTACTTTGATTCCCTTCTTTTCTAGTGTGTGTCTACTATAGGATTTTGCTTCGTGGTTACCATGAGGCTTACATGAAATATACTGTAAACATAATGGTCTCTTTTAAGCTCAAAACAACTGAATTTGCTTGCATATGAAAATTCTATCCTTTTACTCCCTCTGGCTTTTGTTTTTAATGTCACAATTAACATCATTTTATGTTGTGTATCCCTTAAGATTTTTGTAACTATTGCTATTTTTAATACTTTAGTCCTTTAACCTTTATACTAGAGTTAATTATTTTTAATTATAGTGTTAATAATTAATTATTATCACCATACTGTGGTATCAGAGTATTCTGGATTTGTTACACACTTGCTTTTACCAGGGTGTTGTACATTTTCACAGGTTTTTGTGTTGCTGGTTACTAAATACTAAATATTTTTATTTTAGCTTAAATAACTTCTTTCATTATTTCCTATAAAGCAGGTGATGTACTGTCTCAGCCTTTGTTTGTCAAAGAAAGTATGTATGTCTCCTTCATTTCTGAAGGACAGCTTTATTGGGTCAAGTATTCTTGGTTGGCATTTTTTTCCTCTTTCAGCACTTTGAATATGCATCGTCCTATTAGCCTATAAGTTTATGTTGAGAAATCTGCTGATATCCTTGTGGGAGTCCCCTTATAAGTGAAAAACTTTGGGGCGCCTGGGTGGCTCAGTGGGTAAGCCTCTGCCTTCAGCTCAGGTCATGATCTCAGGGTCCTGGGCTCAAGCCCCGCATTGAGCTCTCTGCTCAGCAGGGAGCCTGCTTTCCCCTCTCTCTCTGCCTGCCTCTCAGCCTACTCATGATATCTCTCTCTGTCAAATAAATAAATAAGATCTTTAAAACAAAAACCTTCTTTACTCTTTCTGTCCATGATTTTCTCTTTTTCTTTGATTTTTGACAGCTTTATTATTATGTGTCTTGAAGAAAATATCTTTGAGTTAACTTTGTTTGGGGACCTATGAGCTTCATGAACTGAGATGTCCAAATCTCCCAAATTTTGGCAAATTCTCAGCCATTACTTCATTAAATAAGCTGTATACTCCTTTCTCCTTCTCTTCTTATTCTGGAACTATAATAACCAATTAATTGTTTTTCTTAATGATGACCATAAGCCCCACTGGTTTTCTTCATTCCTTTTCATTCTTTTTCTTTTTACTTCTCTGTCTGGATAATTTCAAATAATATGTATTTGATGAAGTCAAATTTGATGAAGTCATTGATGGCTTCTCTTTTGCTTGGTCCAATCTTCTGTTGAAGATCTCTATTGAATTCTTCAGTTCTCTCATTGTATTTTCAACTCCAAGATTTGTTTGGTTTCTCTTTATATTTTCTACTTTTTGTTCAACTTCTCATTTTGTTCTTTTAGTATTTTCCTGATTTTGTTAAATTGTGTACATTCTCATAGCACTCTGAGCAACTTTGTAACAGTTCTTTTGAATTCTTTGTCAGGTAATTCATATATCTCTGTTTCTTGAGGCCAATTACTGGAAGTTTACTGTGTTCCTTTGGTGATGACATGCTCCCCTGATTCTCCACGATCCCTGTAGATTTTTTAAAATGTCTGCACATTTGAAGAAGCAGTCACCTCTTCCAGAGTTTATAGACTGACTTTGGTAAGTAAACTCCATCACCTGTACGTGGAGGCACATGGAAGAATACTGTGCATGTGTGTATGGATTGATGCAGGGTGACGAGTGTGGAGGTGTGTGGCAGCTGTGATCCATGTAGGCATGATGTCTCATCGGATCAGGCCACAGGGGTCCAAAACATCTACAGCTGAGTGATTCCTCATGAGTGCTGCTGAGGTGCACAGTGGTCGCAAGTGCTTTGGGAGTTCTAAGTGGTGATTCCAGGTTCAGCAGCTAGGGACCAAGGCAGGCAGTGGTGGCAGCCAGACATGCACATCTACAGGGGGCATCTGCATGAGCCTATATATTGGCAGAGGCTGGTTGCATACACACATAGTGGCAAGGGTCATGGCCAGCACAGAGACCAAGGTCAACTGCAGGTGCTTTAGCAGTTGTGAGCGCCTCGGCTATAAGGGTGCACTCTTATGGCCTCAGGACCTTGTCATGGTTATATACAGAGCAGATTTCCCTGTAGAGTCAACTTTAACCATATTGCAATTTGCTTCTGTTTTCACTATCACTTTCACCTAGAGAGATGAACTAATAAAACTTATCTCCTTATTTCTATTTGTGTCTCATTCATCCATTTTCCAAATAATCTGCAAGAGTGAGTCATAATATATATTAAGGAAACATACTGCTCTCTTGCTTAAAATCTTCCCTTTGCTCCCTCTGAAAAATTAGGAAAAAAAAAATCCAAATTCAGTATCCAGGCTTCATATGATCTGAGGCATGGCCAGGGCTCTACCTTATGTATTTAGTCACTCCTTTTGATCTAGCCACACATGTCTCTCTGTTTCCCGAAACTACCAGGGCATATCCAGGTTAGAGACTATCCAATATCTCTTTATTTTTTCCACAGACTGTTTCCTGTTTTTTGTTTTTGTTTTGTTTTTGTCTATTTTTTTTTCTCATAAAGGGTTTTATAACTTGCAAAGGTCTTAATAACAAAGATTGTTATTTTCTTCAAGTTGTTACTACTTTTAGGTTGACTCCTTGTCTTTGGTTAAATTTAGTAAAAGGTCTTTATTAACCATCAAAATAAATCTCTTCTTTAATCACTCCCTATTTTACACTCCTAACTACATCACCATTATTTTTCTTTTAATAATAGCACTTGACTCTATTTTATATGTTTTTAAATTTATTTATCTAATTGTTTATTGTGTGCTACTCTGCTATTGTAGGGAAAAATCTAATAAATATTAAGGCCTTCCATGGCATTATCAAGCCTGTATCTCCAGCATTAAGAATAGTCCCTGATACACAGTACAATTCAATAAATGTTTGTTTAGTCACTCAATTTCAATTATATGAGAATCACACCATGTAATGAAATCTTTGACATAATTACCATTTCCTAAAATTGTTCCTACATTGTTTTATTTGATTTTTAAATATTCCTCCAAAGCATCTTTGGTTTTAAAAAATAATACAAATGTTCAAGTCTTCAGAGGAGACTCTAGGGACAAATTATTCCCCCAGGTTGACAATAACTGTCTTCAACTTATAAACTGTACATCTGTGGGATGAGCAGGACAAAAAATAATATATACACCATTAGTATTTTAGGAACTTATTTGTTAAGCATTGTGGAGCATGTATTAACATTAGTAAAAATATTTTGCTACAGTTGTCTGAGCTCACATCAAAGTGACTTTGATTCAGTATATTTTTATGATAACAGTTTCAACACTTTCAAGATAACACATAAGCTAACATTACTGGCTAATGTTAAATCATACTAACAACAATATCTTCTCCATAAAGACTGGGAATTAACCTCATGTATTTACAATATCAAATCAAATTAATTTCCATTAATAAAATTGATTATTTAATTTAGGCAACCCTGTTCTTATTTCAGCTGAAGTAGATATAATTATGGCATTATAATTTTTTAATTTATTACTAGAACTTAAATACCTGTTTAAATATGTACTTATTTATGTGTGTTAAGGAATTAATGGGAGTAGCTGGCTCCCGATTATTTCAGATAAATCCAAAAGCATCCAAGTCAACATAAGTAATATTTTTAGGCTATAGGCTTCACATTGAGCTATGGACACTTCAGATTAAGCAGGAAAGACTTCAGCTTTTCCTGGTTTTAACTTTTTAAAAAGAGAAATAAGGAATGATATTAAAAGAAAGGTACAGACCTTTGATCTCTGAGACCCCCAGAAGACATATCCTAGTCTTGCATATTGTCAATGTTTAAATTGTATTAATATTGCTATAGTATCTCCTATAATTTTTCTTTGTTCTATGACTCACTTAAAATCTTGAAAAATATTTGCATTCATGTAAAATATGCTTGATCTAACTTATTTATATTATCAAGAGACTAGCTCAACTATATAGATAATTCATGTTCAGAATTCACTTAGCATATAATTGCAGGTTTGAAATACAACTAAATCTAAAAAGTTACATTTTCTTGTTCAAAAAAATTCTCAAAATGTAAATATCTGAGAATGTCCTGTTTTCTGGGCATAACTACTACCTTGTTTAGGCTATCTGTTATGACTGTAAATCTCAAACAATTGGCAGGTAAAGAGTAAAATAAACTTAATATAAGAATTGTGATAGTCTTGTTAGCCTAAAATTTTAGGCATTCCCTTCAAATCTTGATTGCTTTCTATTTTTATACCTTTTTCACATTATCTATTACAATATTTAATTCATTGTTATCCTATTTAATGCCAACACAATTCTTCTTAGCCATGGAAAGCACAGCTATTCAGTCTTTATTAGTTCAAGAAATGAAGAGCAATTTTAATAGTATAAATATTTATAGTACTGGAAGAGGAAAATGTGTTGAAAAAGGCTCTTAAAAAACAAATATATTCATATGATTACAATCTTTTCCTTTTTTTATTTTTTATTTTTTGGAAAGTGGTCCTCTGCAACTGGTTTTAGAGTCTTAGAAAAATAAGAATACCTATCACGTTTTCACATTTCCTATATTTGTTCTCAAATTTTGTAAATATTTGAATCAAAAGGAAATTAAAGAAAAAGGGAAGAAAATAAAAAAGGAAATCTCCCCATAGTAGTACTGTAGTAAATGTGGAAGAAAACAGATGCTTTGCTAATAATTTTGCTACTTTGAAATCTGTAGGAAAAGTGTTAGAAGTAGTAACTTTAGGTTATTCTAACAGTAGATTATGGACCCCTGGACTCTAAACCATTTTCCACTCCAGTATCATATTGTTTGGCATATAATGGACCTCTGAGTCTTTTCTCTGTTTTGCTATATGAGAAATTACTCAGGTATGATGATAGGCACAGCTTTTTCTCTCTTCATATAGAAACATGGTTGACTTAGTTATTGATGTATTTGAACGTGCTTCTCCATTTTAGCAGAATACCCTAGTGAGGAAATTTTATACTGTGGATAAATCTGCCTGTCTTCTAATGGCAAAATTTGGAAGAAATAGTAAGCAAAGAGTTAAGAAGTTTAGATAAGCAAAATGAAGTAGGGAACAGTTGAATTTATTCCCCATTTAAGTTTAAGGGTCTTCCAAGAATGGCCTTTAAATACTATACCAAAATAATTTTTGGTAAAAGATGTAAGAGAATTGTACAATTCTTACAATGTATCATACTGAAAATTTCAATAGTTATTTCCAAAGTTTCTTTTTATTAAGTAAACTTCATGGTCAGTTGTAAAGATTTTATGCTTTTGACAAATTGGTTCTGTTTAAAAACCCAGCAAGGGTGGTATTAACATACCACTGTGACTAGAGTGATTTGAGTTCATTTAACATAAATTAAATTGTCCTTGTCAAGGAAATTATAAACCCAAGATATGAAACTGGTGCATATAAAAAGGTTTCAGTGCAGTGTAAACAGCAGTCCCTCTGAGCACTCCCATCTGTAGAACCGAGAAATGTTGATCATAGAAAACATTCTCTATCATTTTGAAACAGTTCTGTTTCTAGAAATTGCATTGCTTCCTTATGTTCTATTCTTCATACATAATTTTAGCATAACATTCACACTCTTAATGCACATAGCAGAGTTCCAAATGTTCTTTGGAACAGAACCAAAATTGATACCCCTCTTCGAAGACCCTACACCTGGCTATGTACTTTCAGTTTTACTTTGTTTTGTTTTTTTCAAGCCCACTAGTCTCTTCTCTCAGGTAGATTTATTCTTTACATCCTTATTCTGTCCCTACTCCCACCTTAGACCCTGAGATGATCTCACTAATGTCATGTTACACTTATTTCTGATCTACCTTTTGAGTTAAGCTCAAAAATTTTCTTCCACTAAGCAAAAGTGATACAGTATTTTACTTGGTAAAAAAATAAATGAGGTTATTCATTACTCATTTATTCCAATTATCATGTAAATCTAACAAAAGTTCATCTTTCATTAAATTAATATGTGCTTGTCATTTATTTGTATACACAGATAAAATTTATGCTTCACTAGATTATAGCTTAATGTATAAGTAGGAATATATTACAAATAAGTTATATAAAAACAAACAACTTATAAACATAGAGCAGAATTTGTAAAATGATGGAGAAAGGGAAAACTTTGAAAAATCTGTAAGAACTATTAAAATTATCTCTAAACATTTAAAAATGGGAAATTTCCAGTAAAATTTTTGTGTATCTATTTTCTTTAAATTTAAAAGTGTTAACCATGTTTTTATATATATATGTGTTTGTATGTGGTTTTGTCTCTAACATTCAAAGAATATTACATTCATTTCAGTTACTTTTTTGGGGTGATCATTTAAATTTGTCATCCTTGATTTAAACAATAGTGGAAATGTTTCTGCATAGATTAGTTAGAAAAAGCATTCTATAGAATATATTAAAGATTTCTTAATACATAAATATCAGAAAAGAAAAAGTGGAATGAACTTTCAGCACTCTTCCTATGATTTATTTTAACTGTAAATTTCCCTAGTTTTCTACAGGAACTAAAATTAATTCTCTTATTATGAGGGCATGTTTGAGTTTACTTAATAGGAAATTAATTCTCCACAGTTCCTACCAATTATTCAAGTGAATGTAGTGTTTCAGTAATTCTATTTCATTATAAGATTTCCAATACAGTATCAGAATGTCCAGTAGTTTTACAGTTAGAATACCTGCTAATATTTTTTAGAAGGGGATTTTATTCTGCATAAATTCATTAAAGGCAATAACCGCTTTTCCTCCAAATGGCCCCAGTCTGTAGAATTTAATACATGTCTCAGGTTTTTCCAATTAAAATTCTTAGTCTTTTGGCCATCTTGACTATTTAAGTGCATTTGAATTGGCAAATGTTCTTTATCTCAACCCTTTTTATCTATTGCTATTAGGAAGGGCAATTTCACTCTTTCCTTGGGTTTCTAGCTATAAGGTTGATATTAGCTAAGAGGTTTTGGTTACCATTTTCTTCAAAATAAAATCTACTTCTATGGCCCTGGATCCAACTGAGCCTGATTCAACAAAAATCTGGTTCTCTATGAATAAGGGCTGTATTAATTTCTTAGTGTGGCCATAACAAATTGACATAAACTGGGTGGCTTAAAACAGATATTTATTGTCTCACAGTTCCGGAGTCTAGAAGTCTGAAATCAAGGTGTCAAAGGGTTGGTTCCTTCTACATTTTCTGGGGAGAATTTATTCCATTCCTCTCTCCTAGCTTCTAGGGATTGCCGGCAATCCTTGGCATTCTTTGTCTTATAGTCCATCACAATCCCTGACTCCATCTCTACGTGGCATTTTCCTTGTGTGTCTCTGTGTCTGTCTCTTTTCATCTTCTTATAAAAACACTAATCATATTGAATTTATGGCCTATGTTAATTCAGGATAACTTCATCTTAACTAATCACATCTGTAAAGACTATTTCTAAATAAGTTCACATTCACAAGTTCCAGGTAGACATGAATTTTTGAAAGGAACTATTCAACCCAGTGCATATGCCATTACATTTCATTCCACTACTTTTGGCATGTAGTTTATTTTGACTTTATAAAATTTAAACACAAAGTCTATTAATCTACATTTAGAAAACCATCTCTCATATTTTAAGAAATGGCTGTATTGCATATTTTCTCTCATATGTCTCTGTACATTACCTATAAATTTATTATCCCTTTGGTCGTTCTTTAAAGTTCCCTTGCTCATATATTTGGTTCAGATTTATAAAAAAGCATGAACACACCATTATGTACCTCACAGATTATATTAATTTATGAAATACTTCGTTCATAATCCATATTAGATTCAGTTGAATCCATGAGTTAGATGAACTTATCATAAATGAAATTCTTTCAGTGTTAAACATGACTCCTTATTCTTTAAGTGATCTCCCAGCTCATGCTGAAATATACTGCCAAAACAGAAGAAAACAAAATTCATGCCATTCCTATAAAATTGTATGTTTATCATGCAGTTGGAGAATTTAATTCTTCATTAGTATCATTCTTAATTTTTTTGTATTTATCTAAAATGCCCAAACTAAATGATTACAAATATTTGAAATAACAGTGAGTCTCATTTTCCCAAAATGCTCTTAGATTTTAATTAGTTGCTCCCAAGACAATTTCCATTTTACCTTGAATTTGAATGATGAAAAATAAGTCACAATTGTAAGTTTGAAAGTTTTGACTTCAGTTTTAAAATCTGTATTTTGATTCACAATGAACATGAATCAAGATAAGGAAGTATTAATAGTCACGATAACTGGATATGAAGATAAATGATTCTGCTTTCCTTTCTTACCTCATATAACATAAATATATTAACATAGGTACTAAAAATATGTTACTAAGGAGTCAAAATCAGCCATATTTGAGAGCATTGATTTATTAGTGATAGTGGGAGCTTAATTATTGATGAAATGCATTTCTTTTATTTAGTATCTGTCATATAATATATTGTTTAAAAGATTTATTGATTTATTTATTTGAGAGAGTGAGAAAGCAGGAGCAGAGTGAGAGAGAGAGACAGAAGGAGAAGCAGACTCTCCACTGAGTGCAGAGCCAAAGGATCCTGAGATCATGACCTGAGCCAAAATCAAGAGTCGGACACAAATGACTGAGCCACCTAGGCACCCCCATCATATAATAAAACTTAATTTTAATCATGCTTAGAAAATCAATTGTTCAGAAATTTTGTTTCTGCATCCTGTTATTAAAAAAATGTTCATTTGAAGGAAGCAACCATCAGTCTTTATTTTGTTTCCTCAACAAGATTAGACATGTAGCAGCAATTAAAGTATCAAAATATGTGGTATTTGTTTATTAAAAATAAAAGCAAAACATTCTGGAAAAATTCAAGTAATATATATTTTTGCTAGAGGAAGTATAAAAATGTATTTCATGATGTCTGTAATGTGCAGGATTATGAAAATAAATGACTTTGGGAGAATTGGGGATTGGCATTTATCTTTGCCATAGAAAGATACTGTGAAAATGATAGTGTCAAGGACTGAACATATACAATTAGACCAATAGCAACTGGACATGATTTCATCAATCTTAGGCATTAAAATTCACCTATTTACTTTACATTTAAAATTTTCTCTTTTTTTAATAAAAGGATTTTATTTACTTCTTTGAGAAAGAGAGAGAGAGACAAAAAGCAGAGGTGAGGAGCAGAGGAAGAAGCAGGCTCACTTAGCAAGGAGCCCGGCATGGGGCCTGATTCCAGGACCCCAAGATCACAGCCTGAGCCAAACACAGACGCTTAACCAACTGAGCCACCCAGCTGCCCCTAAAATTTTCTCTTTTGGTAATTTACTCATGATACTATCATACTATCAACATCTGACACTCCTGAGATACTTTTTGCCTGTGCTTTCCATGGTACATATAAATGGTCAATACATGTTCTTTGGCATTTAAGAATAGATATAATTAATAGTAAGTTTCTTGGGTGAAATGAGAAAATCTCTTCCAACTGGACTGAATGGAAATACAATTAATGCACTTCACACCTACTATAAAAGGGATTATTTCTTTCAGTTGGGTAGCAAATAAACTTGTATTTTCTTAGAGAAAAATTAATTTCTACGCACTGAAAACTACAGCCAAAAGTTTCTGTTTCTATTTGAAGTTATGGAATTCTATTTACCATTATTAGAAGTTTTAATATTTTAGTACATTGATAACAAATGGAGAATTTTCAGAGTGAAAATACTATTTCAGACGAATTAAGTGGAGTAAAACTTTTTCAAAGAAAATACAAAGCTGTTTATCCTAATCATATATAACATTGTTGATTAATTCACACCTAAGGTTTGGTTCTAGCTATATTATGCTTTTGAGCAACAATCATTTTTTCAGACATGTATTGTTAATCATTTAATTAGTTTTAAAGCACTTTACTTTCCTGTCACAATCAGTATGAGATTAAAAAGAGGATTTTAATTGATTATAGAAGAATTTTTTAAAGTTCAAGTTAAAAAGAAGGAAAGTGGAAACAAGAATTAAAAAAAAATTTAAAAACTGCAAAGAAATTGAGATGAGAAACAACAGAATTAAGCATTACTAAGACTAATATTTCAGTAGTTTTTAATTTTTTCTAAGTAAAGTCCCTCATTTTTCATTCTTGGTACTGAAGGATATGATACAAAAAATCAGAAGGTAATTTTCTCACTAAGATGAATAAATTGTGAGCTTGAAGTTTGAGAGGCATATTTATAAGATGTGAATATAAATAATCTTCTTTTGTTGCTGGGTTTTCAAAGTTATCACTGAAATTAGGAACACCTCTATAAAATATATTAGGTTAGGGGCACCTGGGTGGCTCAGTGGGTTAAGCCTCTGCCTTTCACTCAGGTCATGATCTCAGGGTCCTGGGATGGGGCTCTCTGCTCGCCGGGAGCCTGCTTCCCCCTCTCTCCGCCTGCCTCTCTGCCTACTTGTGATCTCTCTCTATGTCAAAAAAATAAACAAAATCTTTAAATATATACATATATATATTAGGTTAATGCTCAGCATAGTGTACTGACTTTATGTCATAATTCATTGGATCTTTAAGTCTTAGTTCAATGTGAGGCTTTTTGTAGTAAGGAAGTCTGCTAAATTTGTTGTTTAATAATAAGCAACTTTGAGGAAATTATTTAAAATTTCTTAGTCACTAGGAGCACCTGGATGGCTCAGTCAGTTAAGTGTCTGCCTTCAGCTCAGGTCATGGTCTCAAGGTCCTGGGATGGAGTCTTGCTTTGGGCTCCCTGCTCATTGGGGTTCTGTTTTTCCCTCTCCCTCTGCCCCTCCTCCCCTCCCTCATACTCTCTCTCCTGTACACACACTTTCTCTCAAATAAATAAAATCTTTAAAAAATAATAAAATTTCTTATTCAAACCTCATCAACTGCAATATGGAAATAACAACTATCCCACAAAATAGAGTTGCAGTAAATATTAAAAGTGAAATAATGACATAATACCTGGGAAGCAAAACAATGTAGTTTTGCTGACAGATGTTGTGTCGTAGTCTAACCTGTTTACTCTGTATAAAACTGCATGCAGCTCACTCTTTCATTATGCTCCTTATTACACTTCTGACTGAAAAAGAATCCAATGCTCAGAAGTTTTTAGGGAAGAGATAAAGATAAAAGAAGCTATGATATATGAACCTGACATTTGTTAAACTTTTCCCTTGAGTCATATATTTTTTTTTTACTTTTATTTATTTTTATTTTTTGAGAGAGACAAAGAGAGCAAGTGGGAGGGAGGAGGCAGAAGGAGAGAGAGAATCTTAAGCAGGCTCCATGCCCACTGTGGAGCCCCATGCAGGGCTCAATCTCACAATCCTGAAATCATGACCTGAGTCAAAATCGAGTCTGATGCCTAAATAACCCTTAACCAAAAGAGCCACCCAGATGCCCTGAGTCAATATTATTTAAAGAAAAAGATACAAGTGGGAGAATGAGAGACTAAGCTAAAAGGACAAAAATTTAAGAAACTATAAAAAGTTACAAAGTTTTATAAGCAACCCAGGATTTTGAATGGAACATCCTATACCACGGACTGAATTGTACCCCCTGAAATTCATGTTAAAGCTGTAAATCCAAATGTGGTGATATTTGGAGATGGGCCTTTTAGGAAACAATTAAGTTTAAATGAAGTAATGAAGATAGGGCCCTCATGATGGTAACAGTGCCTTCTAATAAAAGAGAGACAAAAAGCTCTCTCTCTGCATGCACTTAAAAAGGGGGTCATGTGAGCACACAGTGAAATGGCAGTCATCTTCAAGCCAGGAAGAAGTACCTTACCAGAAACCAAATTTGCTGGCACTTAATCATGGACTTCTCAGCCTCCAGAACTCTGAGAAATAAATGTCTGTTGTTTAAACCACCCAGTCTATGGTACTTTGGTATAGCAGCCTATGCAGAATAAGTCTTCCTAAAAGTATTATGACCTCAAATAACACAAATTCAAATAATTTAATTTATTAATCAATTAAATTGATCATTCCTAGGTTTGTTCCTGCCAGATGCAAAAGAAAACCACATCCAGGACCTCAAATTATGCCCATTTCTTTAAATGTAATGTCAGCACTCAATTAAATGTAATCATGCACATAAGAAGACAACTTAATGAAAACCAAGAGAAAAACAGAAACTTAAAATAAATATTGGTTATGTGGATATTGATTTTATTACACATGAATTTTATAATGACTACTATGTTGAGGGAATTAAATAGTAAGATCCAAAATTCCAACAGAAAACTAGATACAATAAAAAAGAACAAATAAAAATCCTAAAGTGACAGTTATAACAACTAAAGTTAATCAGTGATTATGGCTAATAGTGGATTAGGCATAGCTGAAAAAAAAAACAACAACATAGTGAACTTAATGAGAGGTCAGATACTGTCTCCATACTGCAGTATGGGGAGATTAAAAAAAGTGTGCAAACAAACAAAAAGAAATGAAAAAAAAAAAGAAAAAGTGTAAAAGACATAAAGGCTAAGTATTTTCTTTTTTAAAATATTTTATTTATTTGACAGACAAGAGATCATAAGTAGGCAGAGAGGCAGGCAGAGAGAGAGGGGAAAACAGGCTCCCTGCTGAGCAGAGAGCCCCATACAGGGATCAATCCCAGGACCCTGAGATCATGACCTGAGCCGAAGGTAGAGGCTTAACCCACTGAGCCATCCAGGCACCCCAAGGGTAAGTATTTTCATAAACTCATAAAGGACCCACAGATTTGATGCTACTGAGCTAACAAAAGACATGTGTCTTAGTTGGCTCCAAATGCCATAACCAAATACCATAGACGGGTTTAAAAACAGTAATTTATTTTCTTACAGTTCTGGAGACTAGAAGTCCAATTTCAAGGTACCAGCAGATTTGGTTCACGTTGAGCACTCTCTTCCTGGCTTGTAGAAGGCCACTTTCCTACTGCTGTATCCTCAGATGGCCAGAAAAGAGACAACACACTCTCTGGTATATCTTCATATAAAAGCACTAATCCCATCAAGGTTGCCCCACTCTCATGACTTCATCTAAACCTTATCACCTCCCAAGGGCACCATCTCCAAATACTACCACATAGCGAGTTAGGGCTTCTATATATGAATTTGGAGGGCAAACACAGTTCAATCTACAGCAATATGATTATCAAATTAGATTCATGTGTTCAGAGATCTTCACCATTATTCAAATTTTACAATTAGTTTCCATGCTTCAAGCAATGGAACAGCTCATATAAATCAGAAAGTGATCATTACATATGAGTTTCAGATTCTTCATTCACACATCGGAAAGGCCTTTCTTACTCCCAAATATACAACGTTCCTAATAAGATACATGGCATATAACTTCACCTCATCTAATGGAGAATGATTATCTTATAGATATCTCCATTTTATACCACTGCATAGATGACGGTTTTCAAGACTAATAAAATTAAAGATTCTGGGTTTATTTACTTTCCACAATCTTTGATCAGAAATACTGTTAAGAGCCTCCATAAATAAGGATATCATCATAAAATCCTTAGGTTTGTTTATGATATCAGTAAGAATAGACTGGATCATTTTCCTTCTGCTCCTCCAGGAGCACCCTTTTGATAATGGCAGTAATTAATAGCATAAGCCCATTAATACCCTGGTGGGTGATCACCAGTATTTGTTTTCCAAGGGAATGTAGGAATTTCCTCTACAAAACAGGTGAATTTTTACTTATATCTCTTCATAGGTATACCAATATTCTTTAATCAGCTGAATTCCTATTTATTCTCTTTTGTCCCAATTATTGAACATTTATAGAAACTGGAGGCATTGATTATGTAAACTTCCTAAATTTAGCAAAATTAACTTCAACTCATTTCCATAGGTATTATATCAATTCAGGACTCCATTTCAGTTTCCCAAATTATTTTCTCATTCTGGAATCATGGTATGCATAAATCAAGTTTTCAGGTAGAAGAAATTTTTTGTTACCAGGTTGCTATAGCAAAGAGATTAAAACCATATTTTTCATTTTGTGTGTAAATTAAGATTATAATAACATATTCCATCATTTCCCAACCAAAGTAACTTTTTCCATATTAGAAATGACTGGCATGGTGTCTTCAGATATTTTTCCAGTTGAATATGTATTTTATGTGGACATAACTATCTTGCAAATAATAGTATGGGTTTTAATAGATAATCAGATCCTGTGTCACTATATAGTGTTGCCAATCTATCCCCCATAAGGGTAACACTGTGCTGTTCCTTTTTCTTTCATTCCTAACCTGTTGTACCACAAGGTCTAAGATATATATAATAGACAGGCTTAAATGAACAAGAAAGGAAAGATGGAAATCATTCTTATCTGTGGCACTTGGATCATTAGAAAACAATGAAAGCCACCTTATCCAATGATGACCTACCATAATTTAATCTTACCAAAGTTGTCCAATAGCTATGTGCCTTTGACTTGGCTCCCTAAGATCCTGACCACAGAACTTTGCAAACTTCAGATTTCATTGTAATTCCAGCATCTAATAGTTTTTCCTGAGACGTTAGGAACGACTCCCAGAATTCCTAACAAATATGAATACAGTCTTTATTGATCATCCCATCCAATTAGAACTGTGCTATCTCTCCATTTTGGAAGAGTCCTTTATGATGACTCTGTTTGGATTAAAAAGTCTTTGTGAAAAGAAGCCTCTAGTAATATTTTTTCAGCCTCACTTAGTATCCCACGACCAGCTACTAATAACTCTACCAAACATTTGGGCCCATTTGAAGC
This sequence comes from Lontra canadensis, assembly GCF_010015895.1. NCBI lineage: Eukaryota > Metazoa > Chordata > Mammalia > Carnivora > Mustelidae > Lontra > Lontra canadensis. The sequence continues at coordinate 22,225,785 of NW_022631004.1, read as the reverse complement.
AAATGGTGGGCAAGCTATCACATATTTTGTTCCACTGCTGATTTATGAATTTATAAAATTTGAGAAAATGATCTGAACAACCAAATACTGCATACCCAACAAAACTTTCTATCTGGTATATTCTACCTCTGAATATAGCTTCATCTGGATATATTAAAAGTCTTCCTGGGGTGCCTGGCTGGCTCAGTCAGTAGAGCATGTGACTCTTGATTTTGGCACTATAAGTTTCAGCACCCTGTTGGGTGTATAGATTACTTGAGAAAAATAATCTTAAAAAAATAGTCTTCCCATAAAAGTCTTTTGTGTACTTCTAAGGGGAGAGAGCTATATTGTCAGACTGTCAGACTATATAATCACATCCATATCTAACATCTTTGAGGGTGTTCAAGTTCCGTTTCAATTTTCTTTAAATAAATTTTATGCAAAATCACATTTGACTCATTCAAAGGATCACAACAAACTGTGACATACGGGGCAGGCAGTTTCAATCTGCCTTCTACCATACCCAGGCAACTGTTTAGCAACATTTTTTCTTTATTTCTGGCCTTAAGGATGAAGAGATTCCACACTGTGCCATCTTCCACTTGACTAGTCAGGGTGTGCTATGTAATATTTTTCCTCAGATTCACTGGATAAAACCTTTAAAGAGTATTTGAAGATCAGTGAAAATCTAGTCTTCCTCCAACAGATAAAATCCACCCAGGGTTTCTCCCAACATTGGCTGTCAATGCTATAAGAGAGAAATGAGTTTACTCTTACTCTAAAATGCTAACATGGAAATAGCATCACTGCATTCTTTCTTGGATTTAAATCCACTTGTTATAATCTTTCTCATCTAGGTGTTCTACTAATTTTCTCACATTTATTACCTATTTTAGCTGAGACAATTTACTCCACAATTGGGGTTTCTATTTCAGCATATGTACTATATACCCATAGATCTGGTGAACGATAGATAGATAGATAGATAGATAGATAGACAGACTGACAGAACAACAACAAACAGACATTTGGTAATGAAACTGTTTTCATGAGGTGTCAAGAAGTGACAGTTTCACTCACCCCAAAGTACCTTTAGGACTTTAAACTGGTGAGTTCAATGTAATCAATATTGTGTATTGAGCACTAGTTTCAGTTTTCTTGATAAATATAAGTTCAAACTTGATCCTGGAGCAACTGGATCAGCCCAGACAAATAAACATTTTTTTAAGTTGGAAAAATGAATGGTTGTGGATTTATATATATTTTTTTGCTGCCTCCATTTGTTACTTCCTAATCTTAGAAACTTTCCTTTGGGCAACAAGTGTTTCAAACATCTATAATAGTTTCACTGCTCTAAGTTGATAAGGCATACAGTAAGTTTGTTTCCTTACTCAAGTGTCTATTTTCTTAGCAGTGAAATGCATACCTTGATCAGGAGAAAAATCTGAAGTATGCTGCTGAATTGACAGTTAACTCTGTATTCTGAATCTTTATATGTATTTACAGAGTTGCTCTAGACAAGGTTATTGAACTCTAGAGGAGCACAGGTGTTGATTCCAGTTAATACTTACTTATCATTCTCTGGGTCAACTGGTAAAAATCTACAATAACCCATTAATAAATTTTGTTTTGACTGACACCCAATAAAAATCTAACAACTGGGAGCGCCTGGATGGCTCAGTGGGTTAAGCCTCTGCCTTTGGCTCAGGTCATGATCTCAGGGTCCTGCGATGGAGCCCTGCATTGGGCTCTCTGCTCAGCCAGGAGCCTGCATCCCCCCTCTGCCTGCCTCTATAACTACTTGTGATCTCTTTCTCTCTCTCTCTCTCTTTCTGTGTCAAATAAATAAATAATTTTTTTTTTGAAAATCTAACAACTTTCTTTCATTTGTGCTATTAATAAAGTTTCCTCAGGCAACTTTGAAAAATACCAAGAGGCATTCCCTGGTACCCTATTTCAATTTATGCCAAAGACTCTGCCCTACAGTATTCCAGTTGCAGATAATTTTATATCAATTAACCAGGTGGGTCATAAGGGATTAAGCTGGACTCCCTGGGCCTACTCTCCACAAATCTTTTAGTGCTATTTCTCTTCAGGACCCCTGAAAATGCTTTTTTTCTTTTTAAGTATTTTTTGTCAGATTTTTTTTCTCTTGACTTTGAATAGAACTTGAAAAGGATTCTTATTTGAAAAATATAATTTCTCTAGAACCTGAATAACCTGAGTAGTATCTGAGCTTCCTAGTTATTGCCAGGATCTATAAAAGATAATAATGTATTTCTCACAATTTGAAAAATATGTCCAGTTGATCTAGTCTGCATAACTCCCCTAAAGTTCACAGATTGTGTTGGGCATTATATTTTAGCTGGATTCATCAACCAGTTTACCTTTGACATATGAGCAACTAAGGTTCTGAACTCTTTTTGAGCTGAGAATGCCATATCATCAACTGATTTCCATTTCATGAAAATGCAAATCGTACTTGGCTGTACTTCTAAATTAGAATGAAAGAGAGGGTCCTTGATGGCACATCACTTCTCCTTGACCTATTGTTCTTTCTATATAGATTTTTACCACACCAAGTATAGCTGAAGCAATAAGAACCGTATTGTTTAATCTTTGATAGTCTACTATTAACCCCCAGATAACATCTCCTTTATGTATTTACAGGAAAGAACATTATAAAGGGACTTCGAGAAAAATCCACCTCAGCCATTTCTCTTGTTATCCTCTTAGAACTCTGTAGTTCCTAATGTTTACTACTGAGGAGGGCTCAGGAATTCAAAATTTTCACTTAGATGGTCGAAGAAAAATGGACTTAGTTAATATCTCTGCAATTATCGAGGGCAACATGTATCTGCATTAGTGCCTGCATTAGTTTCTGATTGCTGATATAAAAAAAAAAAAATGAACACAAATACAGTGGCTTAAAATAGCACAAACTTCTTAGCTTACAGTTCTGGAGGTCGTTAAGGCCTAGTCAAGGCTCTGTTCCTTCTGAGGTGCTAGGGAAAATCTGTTTTTTGCCTTTATTCAGCTTCTAGAAGCTACCTCATTCCTTGGTTTCTGGCACTTTCCACCTTCTCCGTCTGTCATTGCATCACAGACTCTGCTTCCCTGGTGACATCTCCTTCTTTGTAATATTCGTGCCTCCCTCTTATAAAGACACTTGTGTTTATGTTGCCTCCCACCCCCACTGCTCCTGGGGGTGGGCAAGTCTGAGGAACCACAGGGAGGTCCCGCAAGACCAGCCAAGAGGGTCCTTGCCTTCACACAGGATGGAAATCAAACATTTGCCAGCGCAGGGGGAAAGCAGAGTTTACTGAAGGTACATATAGAGATGGTAAGACACAGAGAGAGACAGACTGAGGATCCCAGAGACTCGGAAGGGAAAAGAGCATGGGTCTAGTCTTTGCTTGGGGTCTGATGTTTTTATTGGTGACTGTGGTCTGGTGCACATGTCCTTTCAGCCATCCAAGAATTGGTCAGAACAAGGACAGGTAGGGATGTCCTACAAAGGTCGCTCATTCCATCAAACCAGGGGTCATGGCATGGAGATATCTAGCCCCAGTGGTCTGGAATAGACACATGATGGCTCTGCCCAGTTATTCCTTAAATACTGTGTTGGAAGCCTCCAAAGATATCATTATCTCTTTGTCCCTTACAAGGAGGACATATGCTATTTGCATTATAAAGTTATGACGAGTGGTGTACTAGTTCAGGTCCTCTGCAAGAATAGAAGCTTTAAAAGAAGCAAAAATAGCTTTGTCTCTCATGGGGTCCCTTTGATTCCCCTGTCTCACCAACACCCCTGACAATGCAGAATAATCTCCCCATCCTAACATCCTTAACTATATCTGCAAAGTCCCTTTTCCCATGTAAGGTAAGATATTAACAAATGATTAAATGCCAAGTAAGACAAATAAGAATCAGAATTCTTATTTAGTGTGTATGTATGTATGTGTATGTGTACACATATAATATATACTATATATATGTATATATATATATTCACTAATAATTTCAATGACATAAAGAACCAAGGGACAGTAGAAAAGTGAAGAGTGGTGTAGGCTATTAAACATAACTTTAAGTTTTCTTCTCCCATCAGACTTGTTCTGTAGCCCACAGTAATAGACAAGATCTCTAGCACACCATAGAGGGCATTTAAGTAATGAAATACCTCACTTTAATACCTAGATTTTTATATATACCTCCCTTGTAATTTTCTGAAGAATGATACCTCATATATCCATAAATTCTAGAATTATTTATCATAAGCAATTATAAGCCAGGAATATTCTATTAAAAGGTTTCAACAGATAAGGATTCTTCTTCTAACAAATGCTATTAGTTCAGCAGGAGATGAGTTATTAGCATGTTTACAAGGATATTAGAATAGAACACTTTTTTGTTTCCCCAATATCATTACCCCTCCCATAATTAGAAATAAATGGATTCCAAGCCAGCTGCTTTAATTCCTTATTCTCCAAGGCACTCTATTGTATTAGAAAGATTGGAAACCCTAACATAAGAAGGACTTGAAATCGTATTCCAGTTCTTTTATTCATTAGTTATCTAACTAATAAGTTATTTATTTTTTGGGGGGTTCAGTTTTCTGATGTATAAAATATGAGTAATAATAATACAGAGGTCATACATTTAACTTATCTGAAATGCTTGACACAGTTTGAAAACATGTATATTCAAAGAAATCATAGCCTTTAAGAAATTATAACAAATAACCTCCTATATTTTGATTCTTTAAAATGTTCAAGGGGAAAGCAGTTTCTTAAACTGTTTAGGGTCCCCAAAATGAAACCAGCAAAGTTAACCTTTTCTAACTATGATAAGTAAACACTGGTTTACCCAGCGTACCTTAAATTTGAATAGAGAGATCCCTAATATAAAGTAAGAGTTTAATTCCTGGAACAACTTTGGAAGAGAGTAAGGGAGATTTCTAAATTTATAGCTTCCTATGGAATGAAGTGTTTGTGGGCATGTGTTTGTTACACAGATATGTTGGATATTAAATACACAATCATGCAAAGAAAATCATGAGACAAGTCCTTTTTTGAGACAGGTTACAGATATCTGGAATCATCAAATCTACATATGTTTTTCTCAGGGTGTATTAGCATGTCTGTGGTCTGGTTAAAATTATCCACAGATTACACTCTAGGAATAGTAAATAACTGCTATAACCAAGGATAATTGGATAATACCTAACGTATGACTGAAATACCAGAAGGGGATATAAGAAACAAAAAGGGGAGAGGTGAAGTATAATTCAAGAACGTAAACAACATCAAAGCACAATAAAAAATTAAATTCATCTAAGCACATTCTAATCAAACTTCTGAAAATCAAGGACAGGGAGGAAATCTTGAATGTGCCAAAGGGGAGAAAACACATTACCTATGTAGAAGTAATAGTATGAATGATAGTTGATGTCTCATTAGAGACTTTTGGAAACTAAAACATCACTACATGACATCTCTAAAGTGTAAAACAAAAGCAAAAACAGAAAGAAAACAATCTAGAATATCCATTAAGAATATCCTTAAATAGTAGGCTGAAAAAAAATATATTTTAAGACAAATAAAACTTAAGAGAATTTGGTGAGGGCATGTCTGCAAGAGCAAATGCTAAAGGTTTTGTGTAGACTGAAGTGGAAAGATACAAAATGGAAATCAGCTTTTACAAAAGGAATGAAGACAATGAGGAATGATAAGGAGATATAAACCATATACAGACTGTTTTACCATTACTCTCTTAGAAGGTAACGGACTAAAGCACAAGTAATGCCATTGTAACGCAACTCTTGTAAAGTATGTGTAAGTAAAAGATATGATGAAAATCTATTCAAAGGATGAGGGAATGGTTAAAATTTTTAAAATAAAAGTTTATTAAATTTCTGAAGATGGAAGTAGCAAATGGGAAGAATATATTTAAAAGTATTATAAGTGAAGAAAGATACTTGTGAACATCAAAGAGGTTAGTATGTAACTATATTTCAATGCAATGACATTATTTTAGATTTAAAGGTAACTACAGAATGACAAATTGGAAATGAATATGTGAATTAAAATTTTATCCTAAAACACATTGATGGGGCACCTGGATGGCTCAGTTGGTTAAGCTTCCAACTGTTGGTTTGGCTCAGGTCATGATATCAAGGTCATGAGATCAAGTCCTACGATGGGTTCTGTGACCAGCACAGAGTCTGCCTGAGATTATATCCCCCTCCCTCTGCCCCTTCCCCTGCTCTCTTTCTCTCTCTCTAAAATAAAATCGGTAAGTAACATCTTAAAAAAAAACACTGAAATGTCTGAAATGCTTGAACTGACATAATATTCCTGTAACATCTCATAAATTTTATTTTTAAAATGTGTAAATGTTTAACATAACTACAAAAAATAACATAACTACAGAAAATAATAAATAATAAAAATAAGAATAAATAACATAACTACAAAAAAACTATAAAAAATAAGAAGAATAAAAACAATTTATTCAGGAAAGGAAACAAATGAATTGGTATAATAGGGAACATTACTACATTAAGAGAAATGATTTCAAGTGACATTGAAATAGTAATTTGTTCAAACCTAGAGTACTTTGTAAATCAGTACACACTAATTTAGGTTTAATAAAAGGAAATGCCTTTGTAAGGACCTAAAAATCTGAAAAAAAATACCCTATAACTAAATTACTGATTTTCTTAATATTATTGGTATTGTTATTTTGAAAATATGCATATATTTTATGTATATAAGCTACCCAAAATTGTTAAAATTATATGAAACAGATTCAGAAGTCCATTAGAAGAGGTTCTTATTGAATGTGATGGTCACAATTTTGGCACCAATAACAAGTACTCAAAGGTTAAAATATATGAAATGGATTAAAAACCATGAGATCAGAAAGATATTGTTAATTAATCAAATTTTATTACATAATTTCCCCAAATTGTTAGGAAACACACTCATTACTCTGAAATTTTATAAACAAAGAGAAAAAATTAAGCATTTAACCTCCTTTTCTTATTTACCTAGTTGATGAGAAAAATTTTCTCCTTATGAAATTACATAATCTCTTAAAAAAATCTATAAAATAATAATTAGGCTTTGCAAACTCCTAATGAAATGATAAATACAGATGATAATTTCATTGTTCTAATTTTTAATTTTTTTAATTCAATTAGACAACACATAGTACATCATTAGTTTCAGATGTAGTGTTCAATATAGATAATAATTTTAATGGCTACTAATAATACAATAGGATGTAATGTGCCCCCAAGTACACACAGACCATTTATAAATATGCTTGACAAATGGTTAATCCTGTACCAGATCAAGTGTCCAGATCTAAAAACCAGGAAACACAGGAAATAAAGGGTACAAAAGACCATCTTCAACCCATCACTTGATAGGAAATATGAATTAATACATATATACATATATACATATACATATATATACATATATACATATATGTAAATATGCATATGCATAAATATTTAAGTGTGTATGTATGGGCATGCTTGTGTGTGAGTCTGTGTGTGTGTAATCATGGAATATAGCCATTTTCTTTTCATTGGAAAATCTAAATACTTCAGTCTCCATTTGGCATTTTTATTATAAGAAGAATATATAAAACTACAATAAAGCAGTGCAAGACAGACTTTATTACTTATGTTAGCAATTTCATATACTCTTTCTCTATTAGGATTATACATTTCCCTGCATATTGTCATGTGTCTTTCCCATCTCCATTGGGAAGAAAGTAGTCCCTGTCTTACTGTTTTTGCACAAGGACATATGATATGCATTGGTCAATTGAATTTGAGTTGATTCTATGAATACCTCATATAAGCAGAAATGCTAAAAGTGGCATCTTGATTTTCTGCTTGCTCTCTTGCTCTTCATATCTGCCATTGGGTGGGCATTCCCATATATAGAGAGCTTCACTTTCCCTGCCTACATGGATAAGCAGACCCAGAGTTGCAACCTGGCGTAGAGCCACAGCTCACCTCCAGCCTACATTCAAGGTGAAAAACATATACACTTTCTGTTGAAAACTACAGAGATATTGGGGCCATTTGTTATTATAGCAGTATTGAATAACATACCATTCCTATATAAATTTCAAAGCATATAAATAACAAAAGTTTAAATTTCCTGGGAACTAGAAGTTTTCTTGAATTATACTAGTGTATCAGTTGCATTGGTAGATCATTTGTCCTACCTTCCTTGGTTATGATGATGCTAAATTTTCTATTGCTCCTGTAAAACATAACCATAAACTTGATGACTTAAAAAAGCACACATTTATTATTTTACAGTTCTGTACATCAGAAGTCCGACAGAGATTTCCTAGGGCTAAGATCTAGATATTAGTGGACTGTATTCCTTCTTGGAACCTTGAGGAAAAAAACAATTTCTTTGCGTTTTCCAACTTCTAAAGGCTGTCTACTTTCCCTGACTCATGGTCTCATTCTCCCATATTCAAAGTCAGCAATATTAAGTTGAGAAATTCTCATGCTGCCATTTCTCTGATTTTCTACCTCCCTCTTCTACTTTTAAGGGCACTTGTGATAAAAATGCACCTTCCAGGGTAACTCAGGATAATATCCCCATCTAAATGTCATTAACTTAATCATATCTACAAATTCCCTTTTGCATGTAAGGGAACATAATTATAGTCTCCAGTGATTAGAATGTAGATATGCTTGAAGGATCATTATTCTGCTTACCACAGTACCATTGTCTCACTGTTTTGTGGTGTCTCTTCCAATTGGATGGGGACCCCCAAATGTGGAGTAATAACTGAATGGAAGCTGGTGGTGTAGGTGGTGAAAGGATTCACTGAAAGCAGAACAGAGGAAACAGAAATTTCTTGAACACACCTGGCAGGACAGCAGAGGAGAGACTGTCTGCCACAAGGCTGTGGGTATTGAATATACAGCACAGGAGATAGGGGCACTTGGAGACAGTAGATAGGGGCTGTTTTTAAAGAGAGAGGGTGAAGATGTATGGCTACCTATGGAATTTTCCCTTTTGTGGTAACTGTGCCTGCTTGTGAGTAGCCCATTGGTCAGCTAGGGCTGATGGATATTTTGAGGTTGGTTGCCTGATGGGCCTGTCTGTAGTTAGCCAGGTGGTTGCTAGGAGCCCTTTTACCCTGATCAAGTTTCCATTGCTCAAGCTTGTTGTCTAAAAGCAGCCTCTACATTTCTGTCTTTTTATTAGTGCAAAATGGTTATCGATGTACAAATCCAAACCTTTCAGAGGATCAATTAATTATATGAATTAAATGATTTTAAAATTTTATCTTCTACGCCTAAGTCTGCTTCTTGGTCACATTTTTAAAAGATCCAATGAGCCAATCTAGTCCATTCTCTAGCTGGCAGACTCACAGATTCACCCTTGTTTGATTTCACATTTTAAACAATCTTTAATCATCAGTTGGCTTTTACTGTCCCAAAACAAATTTAAAAGCTTTTGAGTTAAAAACTCTATTTTTCAAGAAAAGTTCATTTTTTTCCTGAGTCTACAATAATATGTATTAACATTTGACTAATCCATGAAATTTTAATGTTTTATATAATATTATATTATGTGCACATTTGTGAGTATCCACCACTCTCTGCTACTGACAATCTTTGTGTTGCTTCTCTGCTTTGAGCCTTTAATAATAATAAACCTTATGGATTTATCCTTCAGCTTACTTAGCTAGTGACTTTGGCACTAAAGGCTTACCAATCAGCACAGGGAAACAACTGACACACTTGTACACTTGTGGAATGTGATTAATATAGATACTGCATGAAAGCCAAACTGCTAATAAAGTTGTCATTATGAGGTAATGAGCAAATCTATTTGTTGCAATGTAGCCTTCTGCATTTTAGATTGAACAAAGGCTGCTGATGCCAATGGAACTTGCTTAAGAAACTCATTGAAATTAGAAGGATTAAACACTAATTACTAGAAGGAAATGGAAAAGATTCATCATAATCACTTGCTGGTACCCCTTCTTTAAACAAACTGTCTTTTTCCCCCCTTAATTCAAATCCATATATACTTACATCATGGTTAAAATTACGCTTTTATGTACCTAAGAATTTTCTAGTGATTTGTAAATAGATCTGTGTTTTCTCTGATGCCCTGTTGGAAAACTAGTTGGTATGTATTGCATTAGCTGACCTCCTACATATTGAGTGCTAAAGAAATTACAGTTACAGAAATTATTGTTACTCTCTCATCCTCTCCCAGTTCTCCTATGGTGTCACCCTACAAATTACACTATATATTTTCATCTTCATGCTGTGATCAACTAAATCCTTTTTCTTCTCCTCATAAATGTCCATTCGCTTCTCGAATGACAATGGGAAGAAAGCAAGAGAGAAAAAGAGGCAGAATGGCAGAGAGGGAGTGAGAGAATGGCTTTTACTTCTGCCCATTAAGGGTTGCGGCGCCTGTGACTCAGTGGGTTAAAGGGTTAACTACGATAAAACGTTCCCATTGGCCACAAGGAAATGGAAAGAACAAAACAAAAAAACTTAAGCATGCACTTTCAGACATTGGAGAACAGGCAGTGAAGAGCTGTCATCCCTGACAGAAAGGAAACAATGAACCCTATTATTCCCTCAGTCTCAGTCTCCAAGCTAGAACTTGGATAGGAAATTACAATAACCTGGGGGGCTTGCTGAATTAAACTGAGGGAAATCAGTTTGGCGAGGCTGGACCTGTCAGAATTCTCAACTTGAGGACTGGAGAGGAGGGAGCTACATAGAGAGGGAGAGAGAGAGAGCACTGCAGATTTGTGGAGGCCTGCCTGAGTCTTTGGATGCTGACAGGTACATATGTGAAGGGACAGGATAGAAACCCTGCAAAGTTGTCAGCCAAATGGGGCTGGAAGTTAGGTTCTTCAAACTGGACACCTGGATCACACAGGGATTGGGCATAGCCCTCATAAAGGTCAGACCTTTGCAGAGAGACTAAAGTGGCCCTAGACTAGACTGTTCTGGATCTGCCATAGAAAAAAGTTTTCAAAAGCCTCTAAAGGGACAAAACAATCCTCAAACTGCATAGTAGTATGCCAGGCAGAATTCAAAAGTATTTTATACAATTCAACAAAATGCAGCACTCAACAATGTAAAATCCACAGTGTGAGCTCCCCATCAAAGGGAAAATTGAAAAATATTTTGAACTGAATATAAATGAGAACACCAAACATAAAAATTTGTGGCATGCACCGAAGGCATTTGAAGACAAATGTAGAGAAATACATACTCATATTAAAAGGGAAGAACATCCCAAAATAAACGATACCTACTTTAACCTGAAAAAAAAAAAAAAACACTAAGAAGAGGGAAGAGAATATAAAGAACCAAAGGAAGAAAATAATGAAGACTGAAAAAATAATTAAATGGAAAACATTTAAAAAAAATAGTAAAACCAAGGAAGACAAAAGCTGTTTCTTTGAAAAGATGATTAAATTTTAAGAATTTCTAGCCAGACCTATCAAGATAAAATAAGAGAAGACAAAAATTATTGATATCAAGAATGAAAAAGATTATGGCAGATCCTATAGACATTAGAAAGATAATAAGGAATTATTATGAGTAACTCTATTCAAAAACTTTATTATGAATGACAGTCATATGAAGTCAAATTCCTTGAACTACACAAACTACCACAGCTCACTCAAGAAGAAATGACCTGAAGTGGCCAATATATATTGACAAAAAGCATATATATATATGTGTGACACATATATATATATGTCTATATTCTATATAAAAATATATTCCATATATAGACAAATAAAATTTTAATTAAAAACCTTCTTACAAAGAAAACTTCATGATCAGTCATTTTTACTGGGGAATTCTATCAAATTTAAAGAAGAAAAAATATCAATGACAAACACAATCATCCAACAAATTAAAGATGGAACAATTGATTGTAACTGACCCGACTCATTATTTAGATACCAAAACAAGCCAAAACTTCCAAGGAAGTAAAAGTACTTTTCAAGAACTTCTATGAACATGGAAAAACAAACCTTAATAAAATATCGGCAAATTAAATCCAGCTACATAAAAAAGGGAAATGTATCATAACTTAGTAGGATCTTTTGCATGAATCTAAGATTGATGTAATTTTTGAAAATCACTCGATGTAATCCATTATGTAAATAGATTAAAGTAGAAGAATCTTGATTGTATCAAAAGATGCAAAACGTTGACAAAATTTAATATTCAATTATAGCAAAACTTCTCAGTGAACTGGGTGGGGAAAAAATCTTCTACCTGAAAAATGACAACTATGATAAAGTAAGAACTTACACTATACTTCATGCTGAAAGAACAAATTTTTCTCTCAAGTTCCAAATCACAGTAAAAAATATTTATCTTCTTAAGGCAATTAAGATAAATATAAGGCATATAAATTAAAGATCTTGTTTGATTAGAGGTGACAATATTCTATGCAATGTCATAAAAAAACTCTACTAGAACTAGTAGAGTTTATCAAGATCACAACTTCTGTTCTTTATTTTTTTAAAAGATTTTATTTATTTATTTCACAGAGAGAGAGAGAGAGAGAGAGCTATCACAAGTAGTTATAGAGGCAGGCAGAGAGAAAGGAAGCAGGCTCCCAGCTGAGCAGAGAGCCCAATGCAGGGCTTGATCCCAGGACCCCAAGATCATGACCTGAGCTGAAGGCAGAGGCCCAACTCACTGAGCTACCCAGGTGCCCCACAACTTCTGTTCTTTAAAAGACATTGTTAAGAAAATTAAAAACACTAAAGGGCAAGACACATACTGAATTAAATATTTATAAAAAATACACCTGAGAGTTTGTGTACAAAAACCTACTGAACAATTCAATAGCAAAACAAATCACTCAATTAAAAATGGTAAAAATATTTGAATTTTATCAAGGAAGATATACCAATAACTAACAAAAACAAAACAAAACAAAATAAAAATGACAAATGAAAAGATGCATGATATCTTGTATGTATATATGTGTATATATATATGTATATTTATGTATATATCTACTTAGTAGATACATACATATCTACATATAATAAGACAACATTATATACCCAATATAATGGCTAAAAATCAGACTACCAATTGCTGATGAGAATAAGGACTAAATACCCTCACACATTTCTCTCTTGAGCATTTATCACAAAGAATTGAAAGGATATGTCCATAAAAACACTTGAAAATTCGTGTTTTTATCAGCCTTATTAAATTAGCTCCAGAATGAAAACAAACCAAATAGCCACTATAAAATGAATGTGCAAATAATTTTATAAAATGGAATACTACTGAGCAATAAAAATCAATGTTATTCACAAGATGAATGAACTGCAAAAGCTGTCATGGGGCAGAATCTACATAGAAAAGGCTGGTGAAGATTCCATGCATATACAAGTCAAGAAATGCAGAAATTATGTGGAAGATGGGAAGTACAAACAATGTTTTAGGAAAGAATTTCTGAGATGGTAAAATGTACTATAGTTTGATTATGCTGATATCACACAACTATACATAAAATTCATCAAGCCATACTTTTAAAATTGTTGAGTTTTATATTACACATTCTACTCTTCAAAAGATACTGTTATCAAATTTAATGAAAGTATACCATAGTAAAGCAGAGAAAAGAAGATAGAGACCGAGACAGAAGGTAAAAGAGGGAGAAGAAAAGGAAGGACCACGGCAGTGTAATTCTCAGAGGCTAAAACCCAATTATATTTCTTCCCTTTACAAGAATAGTGAATAAAATATTCTACCTTTTTTCTAAGATATCTAAAGTTTACAATTTAATGAAATATGTCCTTGCCATTTGCTACAATGAGTGTTCGATGTTACTGGTATTCTTTTCTTAAATTAAAAAAAAAAAGTTTTTTAAAGATTTTTATTTATTTACTTGACAAAGAGAGGGACAGTGAGAGAGGGAACACAAGCAGATGGAGTGGTAGAGAGAGAAGTAGCCTTCCCGCTAAGCAGGGAGCCTGATGTGGGGCTCAATTCCAGGACTCTGGAATCATGACTGGAGCTGAAGGCAGACCCTTAATAACTGAGCCACCCAGGTGCCCCTGGACCAATATTCTTAACTGTCCATTCCAGCATTTTTATCTATAACCACATACATTTAGGGGCACTTGGATGACACAGTCAGGCAAGTATCTGACTCTTGGTTTTGGCTCAGGTTGTGATCTCAGGGTTGTGAGATCAAGCCCTACATTGGGCTTTGGACTCAGCACAGAGTCAGCTTGAGATTCTCTCTCACTCTCCCTGCCCCTCCTGTTTGTGCACTCTCTTGCTCTCTATCAAATAAACCAATTAATTAAAAAAAAATACACATGCATTTAGTAATTGCTGCCTTACTGGATATAGTTGACCACTCTTTATAAAATGTTTTCTTGGCTTTCAAAACACAGCAATCTTCTTGTTCTCTTTCAACTTCTTTCTTAAAGGCTGATTTCTGCTATGTTGACTATGTTACAACATTCCCCCCCCATCCTTAATTCTTTTAAAATATTCTGTGTTATCACATTTATAGCCCACCTTTATATTTTCCCTCATTTTGAAAATGGGATGACGCTCAAACAATTTTTCCAATTCTTATCCAGCAAAATATATAATCCCACTAATTTTAAATTCAGATCATAGATCTACTGTTGGAAAGAACATTAATTGCTCTCAATATGTATTCTTCCTTTTCTACTTAGTAATAAAACCCTTGCTTGATATTTAGCTTGGCACATGCCACCTAGAAAAATGAATATAGTTCCAAGCCTCCTTTGCATGCACATGTGGTTCACTGACTCCATTCTGGCAAATGGAATGTAAGTGGGAGTGGTATGTATAAATCTAGTGACATGACACATCCTGTTTCTGATTTCCTTCTGACTGGCAGAAGACATATAAGATCATGAGGTCACACTGGGAATGAAATCGATACATGACAGTGCAAGAAGATAGAAAAAGTCTGGGCCCTTTTATATTGTATAACACCAAATCGTCCTTGAATTGACCACTTCAGATAATTCTTTACTGAGAGAGAATTAGCTGCTATCAAAACTCTTATTTTAGAACTGCCTGATACTCACAGCTAATCCAATCCTATTAGTATTCTAGTTCTCAGGTACCTTCAAAAGCAGACTATTGTCCAATAAATAAAATATAAATGCTTAGTCTGTTTTGGGTCCATCACAATAGGGTCTACATCTATTTTTCAGTGCTCCCTCCTTTGAAATTAAGCTTTGATTTTTTTGTATATATGTATACATTTGTATATTTTGTGTATATATGTATACATGTATAAACATGGTTTTTGTATATATGTATACATTTGTATATTTTGTGTATGTATGTATACATGTATAAACATGTTTTTTGTATATATGTATACATTTCTATATTTTGTGTATATATGTATACATGTATAAACATGTACGTTTCCTCTAAAGGTGCCCTGTAAACTCATTGCTTAGTAACTGCTATTTCTCTTCTCTTCAGATGTCCAGATATCAATGACTGACTTTAATAATCTCTAAGCACCCTTCATTCATCTTTGCAGATCCAGTAATCTCTTTTGTTTAATTCACTGTGGATTTCTACCTGTACCTCCATTATCATGCTAACATTCACTACCTTATTTATAATTATTTGGAGATCTCTCTTTTCACAGTGATCTGTTTTATGTATCAGTGTGCGTGTGAATCGACCTCACATTAGAGACTGAGTAACAATTATTTTACAAAAAACTACTTTAAAAACTAACATGTATTAAGCAACTGAATTCTTAGAACTGTTCAGTTTATGTGGCATTATTGACCATTTGCTTTTTTCTCACTGAATTAACTTTTCACTAAAACTCCTCTGAATTTTATATTATTTCTACTGATACAACATCATGAATTGGCTCCATTTTTGGGGGTATAACTGTAAGTTATTCAAGCTGAAATGTGTTACTTCTACTTTATCACTAAACATCATTTTAATATTAATTTTTTCCATTTGTAAAACTAATAATTAAGTGACAGTATACAAAGTACAAGGTAGTACAAAGTACTAGATATTACAAAGTAGTAGATATTAAGAAGGACTTGGGAGAAAGATTCTATGAGTAAAAATCCTTACTCTAAAATTTCCTATCTATAAAGAATTGATACTTCATAGGGCTGTTTTTATTTTATTTTTAATGATTTAATTAATTTATATGTCAGAGAGAGAGCATGCAAGCAGGGGGAGCAGCAGGCAGAGTGAGAAGTGGGCTCCAAACTGAGCAAGGAGCCCAATGCGGGACTTGAGCATGGGACCCAGGGATCATGACCTGAGCCGAAGGTAAATGAAAGAAGATGTTTAACTGACTGAGCCACCTCACATCCCTATAGGGTTGTTTTTAAGGAATATATTGTTCATGAGGGAGAAGTCAAGATGGCGGAGAAGTAGCAGGCTGAGACTACTTCATGTAGCAGGAGATCAGCTAGATAGCCTATCAAAAGATTGCAAACACCTACAAATCCAACGAAGAGATCGAAGAGAAAAAAAACAGCAATTCTAGAAACAGAAAATCAACCACTTTCTGAAAGGTAGGACTGGCAGAGAAGTGAATCCAAAGTGATGGGAAGATAGAACGCGGGGGGAGAGGCCGGCTCCCGGCAAGCGACGGAGCACAAAATCAGGACTTTTAAAAGTCTGTTCCACTGAGGGACATCGTTCCAGAGGCTTAATCGGGGTAAAGCCCACACGGGGTCAGCGTGGCCTCAGGTCCCGCAGGGTCACAGAAGGATCGGGGGTGTCTGAGTGTCACAGAGCTTGCAGGTATTAGAACGGTGAAGCCGGCTACAGAGACAGAGCCGAGGAGTGAGCTCTAAGCTCAGGGTTACCTTGAACCAGTCGCGGGCTCAGTGAGCTCGGAGCGCAGCCAGAGGCCAGGGTGGTGGGAGTAATTGGGCGATGTTCTCTGAGGGCGCGCTGAGGAGTGGGGCCCTGGGCTCTCGGCTCCTCCATGCTGGAGATTAGAAGGCCGCCATCTTCATTCCCGTCCTCCGGAACTCTATGGAAAGCACTCAGGGAACAAAAGCTCCCAAAAGCAAACCCGAGCAGATTACTCAGCCCGACCCCTGGTAAGGGCGGTGCAATTCTG
Source organism: Lontra canadensis (assembly GCF_010015895.1). Lineage (NCBI taxonomy): Eukaryota > Metazoa > Chordata > Mammalia > Carnivora > Mustelidae > Lontra > Lontra canadensis. Next base: position 22,208,614 of record NW_022631004.1, on the reverse strand, counting down.
CCTGGGGCAAAGACACTTGAGATTCACTACAATAGGCCCCTCCCCCAGAAGATCAACAAGAAATCCAGCCAGGACCAAGTTCACCTACCAAGGAGTGCAGTTTCAATACCAAGGAGAGCAGCGGAATTCCAGAGGAGGAGAAAGCAAAGCACAGAACGCATGGCTTTCTCCTCATGATTCTTTAGCCTTGCAGTTAATTTTTTTTTCTTTTTCAATTTTTTTCTCTTCTTCTAAATTTTTTTTAACTTTTACCCTTTTCTTTTTTAATGTTTTTTAACTAGATTATCTAATATATATATATTTTTTCTTTTTTACATTTTTTCTTTTTTCGTTTTCTTTTTTTTAATTGTTTCTTTCTTTCTTTCTTTTTTTTTTTTTTTCTGGACCCCTTTTTATCCCCTTTCTCCCTCGTCACGATTTGGGATCTCTTCTGATTTGGTTAAAGCATATTTTCCTGGGGTTGTTGCCACCCTTTTAGTATTTTACTTGCTCCTTCATATACTCTTATCTGGACAAAATGACAAGGTGGAAAAATTCACCACAAAAAAAAGAACAAGAGGCAGTACCAAAGGCTAGGGACCTAATCAATACAGACATTGGTAATATGTCCGATCTAGAGTTCAGAATGACGATTCTCAAGGTTCTAGCCGGGCTCAAAAAAGGCATGGAAGATATTAGAGAAACCCTCTCGGGAGATATAAAAGCCCTTTCTGGAGAAATAAAAGAACAAAAATCTAACCAAGTTGAAATCAAAAAAGCTATTAAGGAGGTGCAATCAAAAATGGAGGCTCTCACTGCTAGGATAAATGAGGCAGAAGAAAGAATTAGCGATATAGAAGACCAAATGACAGAGAATAAAGATGCTGAGCAAAAGAAGGACAAACAGCTACTGGACCACGAGGGGAGAATTCGAGAGATAAGTGACACCATAAGACGAAACAACATTAGAATAATTGCGATTCCAGAAGAAGAAGAAAGAGAGAGGGGAGCAGAAGGTATATTGGAGAGAATTATTGGAGAGAATTTCCCCAATATGGCAAAGGGAACAAGCATCAAAATCCAGGAGGTTCAGAGAACCCCTTTCAAAATCAATAAGAATAGGTCCACACCCCGTCACCTAATAGTAAAATTTACAAGTCTTACTGACAAAGAGAAAATCCTGAAAGCAGCCCAGGAAAAGAAGTCTGTAACATACAATGGTAAAAATATTAGATTGGCAGCAGACTTCGCTGCCACAGAGACCTCGCAGGCCAGAAAGAGTTGGCATGATCTATTCAGAGCACTAAACAAGAAAAACATGCAGCCAAGAATACTATATCCAGCTAGGCTATCATTGAAAATAGAAGGAGAGATTAAAAGCTTCCAGGACAAACAAAAACTGAAAAAATTTGCAAACACAAAACCAGCTCTACAGGAAATATTGAAAGGGGTCCTCTAAGCAAAGAAAGACCCTAAAAGTAGTAGATCAGAAAGGAACAGAAACAATATACAGTGACAGTCAACTTACAGGCAATACAATGGCACTAAATTCATATCTCTCAATAGTTACCCTGAATGTTAATGGGCTAAATGCCCCAATCAAAAGACACAGGGCATCAGAATGGATAAAAAAACAAAACCCATCTATATGTTGCCTACAAGAAACTCATTTTAAACCCAAAGACACCTCCAGATTTAAAGTGAGGGGGTGGAAAAGAATTTACCATGCTAATGGACATCAGAAGAAAGCAGGAGTGGCAATCCTTATATCAGATCAATTAGATTTTAAGCCAAAGACTATAATAAGAGATGAGGAAGGACACTATATCATACTAAAAGGATCTGTCCAACAAGATGATCTAACAGTTTTAAATATCTATGCCCCTAACGTGGGAGCAGCCAACTCTATAAACCAATTAATAACAAAATCAAAGAAACACATCAACAATAATATAATACTAGTAGGGGACTTTAACACTCCCCTCACTGAAATGGACAGATCATCCAAGCAAAAGATCAACAAGGAAATAAAGGCCTTAAATGACACACTGGACGAGATGGACATCACAGATATATTCAGAACTTTTCATCCCAAAGCAACAGAATACACACTCTTCTCTAGTGCGCATGGAACATTCTCCAGAATAGATCACATCCTGGGTCCTAAATCAGGTCTCAACTGGTATCAAAAGATTGGGATCAGTCCCTGCATATTTTCAGACCACAATGCTCTGAAGCTAGAACTCAATCACAAGAGGAAATTTGGAAAGAACCCAAACACATGGAGACTAAACAGCATCCTTCTAAAGAATGAATGGGTCAACCAGGAAATTAAAGAAGAAATGAAAAAATTCATGGAAACAAATGATAATGAAAACACAGCAGTTCAAAATCTGTGGGACACAACAAAGGCAGTCCTGAGAGGAAAATATATAGCAGTACAAGCCTTTCTCAAGAAACAAGAAAGGTCTCAAATACATAGCCTAACCCTACACCTAAAGGAGCTAGAGAAAGACCAACAAAGAAAGCCTAAACCACCAGGAAAAGAGAAATCATAAAGATCAGAGCAGAAATCAATGAAATAGAAACCAAAAAAGTAATAGAACAAATCAACGAACCTAGGAGCTGGTTCTTTGAAAGAATTAATAAGATCGATAAACCCCTGGCCAGATTTATCAAAAAAAAAAAAAAAAAAAAAAAGAGAAAGGACCCAAATAAATAAAATCATGAATGAAAGAGGAGAGATCACAACTAACACCAAAGAAATACAGACAATTATAAGAACATACTATGAGCAACTCTATGCCAACAAATTCGAAATCTGGAAGAAATGGATGCATTCCTAGAGACATATAAACTACTACAACTGAACCAGGAAGAAATAGAAAGCCTGAAGAGACACATAACCAGTAAGGAGATTGAAACAGTCATCAAAAATCTCCAAACAAACAGAAGCCCAGGGCCAGACAGCTTCCTGGGGGAATTCTACCAAACATTTAAAGAAGAACTAATTCCTATTCTCCTCAAACTGTTCCAAAAAATAGAAATGGAAGGAAAACTTCCAAACTCATTTTATGAGGCCAGCATCACATTGATCCCAAAACCAGACAAGGATCCCATCAAAAAAGAGAACTACAGACCAATATCCTTGATGAACACAGATGCAAAAATTCTCACCAAAATACTAGCCAATAGGATTCAACAGTACATTAAAAGGATTATTCACCACGACCAAGTGGGATTTATTCTAGGGCTGCAAGGTTGGTTCAACATCCACAAATCAATCAATGTGATACAACACATTAATAAAAGAAAGAACAAGAACCATATGATACTCTCCATAGATGCTGAAAAAGCATTTGACAAAGTACAGCATCCCTTCCTGATCAAAACTCTTCAAAGTGCAGGGATAGAGGGCACATACCTCGATATTATCAAAGCCATATATGCAAAACCCACCGCAAATATCATTCTCAATGGAGAAAAACTGAAAGCTTTTCCGCTAAGGTCAGGAACACGGCAGGGATGTCCATTATCACCACTGCTATTCAACATAGCACTAGAAGTCCTAGCCTCAGCAATCAGACAACAAAAGGAAATTAAAGGCATCCAAATCGGCAAAGAAGTCAAACTATCACTCTTCGCAGATGATATGATACTATATGTTGAAAACCCAAAAGACTCCACTCCAAAACTGCTAGAACTTGTACAGGAATTCAGTAAAGTGTCAGGATAAAAAAAAAATAATGCACAGAAATCAGTTGCATTTCTCTATACCAACAACAGGACAGAAGAAAGAGAAATTAAGGAGTCAATCCCATTTACAATTGCACCCAAAACTATAAGATACCTAGGAATAAACGTAACCAAAGAGGCTAAGAAACTATACACAGAAAACTATAAAGTACTCATGAAAGAAATTGAGGAAGACACAAAGAAATGGAAAAATGTTCCATGCTCCTATATTGGAAGAATAAATATTGTGAAAATGTCTATTCTACCTAAAGCAATCTACACATTTAATGCAATTCCTATCAAAGTACCATCCATTTTTTCAAAGAAATGGAACAAATAATCCTAAAATTTATATGGAACCAGAAAAGACCTCTAATAGCCAAAGGAATATTGAAAAAGAAAGCCAAAGTCGGTGGCATCACAATTCCAGACTTCAAGCTCTATTACAAAGCTGTCATCATCAAGATAGCATGGTACTGGCACAAAAACAGACACATAGATCAATGGAACAGAATAGAGAGCCCAGAAATAGACCCTCAACTCTATGGTCAACTAATCTTCAACAAAGCAGGAAAGAATGTCCAATGGAAAAAAGCCAGCCTCTTCTATAAATGGTGTTGGGAAAATTGGACAGCCACATGCAGAAAAATGAAATTGGACCATTTCCTTACACCACACACGAAAATAGACTCAAAATGGATGAAGGACCTCAATGTGAGAAGGGAATCCATCAAAAACCTCAAGGAGAACTCAGGCAGCAACCTCTTCAACCTCAGCCGCAGCAACATCTTCTTAGGAACATCGGCAAAGGCAAGGGAAGCAAGGGCAAAAATGAACTATTGGGATTTTATCAAGATCAAAAGCTTTTTCACAGCAAAGGAAACAGTTCACAAAACCAAAAGACAACTGACAGAATGGGAGAAGATATTTGCAAACGACATATCAGATAAAGGGCTAGTGTCCAAAATCTATAAAAAACTTAGCAAACTCAGCACCCAAAGAACAAATAATCCAATCAAGAAATGGGCAGAAAACATGAACAGACATTTCTGCAAAGAAGACATCCAGATGGCCAACAGACACATGAAAAAGTGCTCCATATCACTCCGCATCAGGGAAATACAAATCAAAACCACAATGAGATATCACCTTACACCAGTCAGAATGGCTAAAATTAACAAGTCAAGAAATGACAGATGCTGGCGAGGATGCAGAGAAAGGGGAACCCTCCTACACTGTTGGTAGGAATGCAAGCTGGTGCACCCACTCTGGAAAACAGCATGGAGGTTCCTCAAAATGTTGAAAATAGAACTACCCTATGACCCAGCAATTGCACTACTGGGTATTTACCTAAAGATACAAACGTAGTGATCCGAAGGGGCACGTGTACCCGAATGTTTATAGCAGCAATGTCTACAATAGCCAAACTACGGAAAGAACCTAGATGTCCATCAACAGACGAATGGATAAAGAAGATGTGGTATATATACACAATGGAATACTATGCAGCCATCAAAAGAAAGGAAATCTTGCCATTTGCGACGACATGGATGGAACTAGAGGGTATCATGCTTAGCGAAATAAGTCAATCAGAGAAAGACAACTATCATATGATCTCCCTGATATGAGGGAGAGGAGATGCAACATGGGGGGTTAAGGGGGTAGGAGAAGAGTAAATGAAACAAGATGGGATTGGGAGGGAGACAAACCATAAGTGACTCTTAATCTCACAAAACAAACTGAGGGTTGATGGGGGGAGGGGGGTTGGGGGGGTGGGATCATGGACATTGGGGAGGGTATGTGCTATGGTGAGTGCTGTGAAGTGTGTAAAACTGGCGATTCACAGACCTGTACCCCTGGGGATAAAAATATATGTTTATAAAAAATAAAAATTAAAATAAAAAAATTAAAAATTAAAAAAAGAAATATAAAAAAAAGAATATATTGTTCATCAAAAGTTATGTAATTAAACATTTTAAGTAGTTAGGTGATAAAATTTAATTTACATAAGATCTCCAAACTTCATGGAAAGGGTCTGGCCCAGGACAAGTATTGAAGAAATGGTTATAATTAGTTTTGGCGACACTAAAGAATTTGAAAGTACAAAAACATTTTTAGAAGAATATTAAAATTATCTGCATCCCCATCAGTTTTTGATTTTTTTTATAGTTTAATGCATTTAATTCCAGTGCTTTTTAAAAAATCATAAAATTAACTATGGATTTTTAAAAAATATAATGTGAAAATTATTTGATTTTATGTATCCTATGAATTTTATACATGGCAAACTTCTCCATGTAATTAAGTAATCTTTAAACTTCAAATCTCCAAACTTCATTTATTGTGACCATTATACTTCTCAAAAAACTTTAAATTTCTCTAGTTTTCTTAAAAATATGAAAATATCATAAGGCACCTGCATGGTTCCGTCAGTTAAGCATCTGCCTTCAGCTCAAGTCATGATCCTAGGGTTCTGATATTGAGCCCCACAGCGGGCTCCCTGCTCAGTGAGGAGTCTGCTTCTCGCTCTCCCTTTGTCCCTCCACCTGCTTGTGTGCTCTCTCTCTCAATAAGTAAAATCTTTAAGAGAATAAAAATTTATGAAAATATCTCTAAACTTTAAGTCATTTTCTAAATAAAAAATTGTTTATTCCTTTGTAATCTATTGTTGGAAGGATAAATATTGGTGTGATCAAATGTTATTAAACAGAATATACTAAGAAATTACAGTTGGACAGTAAACTTTACTTTTAGCTAGTAAGAAATAGAAAATTATTAAACTCAGTGGCATTTTATTTAACTTTATGCCATCTTTAAAAATGAGTTTGTAGAGAAGAACTGTAAATTATAAAATGAGAATACACTAAAATGGAAATATTTGATTGCAAAAACAAATCAGCATCAGGAAAAAAATTTTAAAAATTCAGAAAAATTAATTTTTTAATTTTTTAAAATTTAATTTATTATTAAATTAATACATATGTATTTCCAAACCTGACACATGGAGGAAATGGGGACATCTTCCTAGCACCTGGAAGCACAACTTCTTTTTAACTTTCTGCCTAGATTTGCAAAATCAAAGTCAGCACATAATAGATCTGATTAGAATTTTATACAATGACAAAGACTGAAACAATAAGTGGCTTCCAAGTAGGCAATACTAGGCTGTAAAGTAAATGATGGTATCAAATTTTAAGGAACTATGTGTCCTTGAAAATATCAGAATCAAGTTGACAGTGTCTTCACTGAGCAGTGTTCACCTAAGCACCCTCCAACAGAAAGAATTTCAATGCTTACAGACTTAAAGATTCAAAATTCTGGACAAGTATTACCCTTTTATGAAAATTATATTTATAAGCTTTATAATGTATTGTTACTACATTTTGAGACAATCAGTGTATATTTTCTTCAGTAGAATATAATTTCTGTGAGTGTAAGATTTTTGTCTGTTTTGTTAACTGCCAAATTCCCAGTGTCCAAACTACGGTCTGACCTCCATTATGTTCTCAGTGGGTATGTGTTGACTATTGACCGACTGAAAGGAAGAATTCCACGCACATGTCAAGGGTGGTTGATTGTTTTTACATGGAGACAATACAATGATCTGCTTTCATTAATATTTCAATTTGGTTGATAATAACATTTCTCAATGGCCATGATATGAAAAAGGCGACATATGAATGTGCCCTTAAAAAATATGCCAGGCTTATACTAAATATCTAAATAAACATTTATTTCTAATCTCTCAGAACAGATAGTTAAAACGATCCCTAAATAATGCTAAAACTATTGAAAAATGAAAGCTTCTGAAGTCCAGGGTTATCATAAGTAAAGAAATGAAAACTACTATAATGGATATTTCTTAAATATTAGTTTGGCAAATACTTAAAATATTAATAATAGCCAGGAATAGGAAGTGAGAAAACTGGTTTTCTCTTAAACTGCTGGCATGAATTTTATGATTACAAACTTCTTGAATATCAGTTGGGCAATTACTTTATAAATATATGCATATGTATTTATACACACACATACACACACGCACTAAGATATTGATTGCAGCATATCTGTTACATTAAAATTTGTAACAAACCCAATAATAATTTCAACTCTACTGATTACATATGTATAACAAAGTATTAAACATCTGGGAGAAAACAGAGTGTGAATTATGTGTGTGATTACCTGGAAAATACAAATAGTAGATTTCAGAAAAATATATATTATAAATTCCTTTTTGGGAGAATATATGTGTGCATGCATAAAAATACATGCACACATACATATATGTATGTATTTATTTTTATTATGTTTCATACATATATTTGTGTGTATGGATGCATGTGTGAGATACATGTGCATATCCATTCACACATATATTTGTGTGTGTGTTTTTGTTTACTTACATAGGTGCTCATTAGAAAGGTGTTGCCTCTGGGAAATCGAAAGAGGAAAGATATGCATGTAAGTCATTTTTACAAAAAAAAATTCTAGTTATAAATGAAAAACTTTAAAAAAAGACTGACTTGAATATGAAGTCCATTTATAAAGAACAAAGAAAAGGCAAGATCAATTTATCAACTACTCAACTATTTTATGTTAGTTGGCCTGACCTTATCAAGATAGAAAGAGATTGGAAAAAATATGTATAAATGAGCTTGTACTTTTGTATTTATACTTCCATTTGAATTTCCACAAACTCAATTGTAGAAATAGTTTTATTTAACAAGTAAACTTCTTTGCCGTCCATCTTCTTTTAAACAATCTCAAACTTAAAGAAAAATTGAATAGTAAAAATAAGGTTTTGAACCACTTGAAAGTATTTGCTGATCCGATGTCTTATCTTTCTCCTGACTTCAGTTTGTATTTTTTATGACCACAGACATTTTCCTATATAACTAAGATACATTGTCAGATCAGCTAATTAATATAAATACCATCTGATTCTAGAATGAATTAATGTCTCAGGAATACATTTTAGAGCAAAAGTTTCCAGCTGAGAATTATGGTGAACATTATAGCCTCGTTTCTTCAGTTTTATTCACTCTGGGTGAGTTCCTCAGTCTTTATCTTGATTTTTATGACCTCGATATTTTGAAGATTATAGGGTATTTGTAAAATGTCCCTCAAATCACATTTTCCTGATGTTTCATAAGCACTAGATTGAAGTTATATATTTTATACAGGAATATCAGAGGAAGAGCATTCCAAATGTTGCTGTATCCTCATTGCATCCTATGCATTGGCACAGCATGTCATTTTGCCATGTTACTGATGAACTTCATGTTGCTAACATTATGAAGGTATTTACTGTCTGCCACACTTCTCCACTATACAGTATGTCTTCCCAACACAATTAATAAGTATTTTTCTGGGAGATGTACTGTAATTATGTAATTCTTCATACTTCAGTAAAATTTTGAACTGTTCCATATTTGGGAAGAGAAATTCTATTATTTTGTATCCTTTTATAATATACTTTTTAATTAAGCATTCTTTCTGGCAGAAGATACTCTACGTCTTTTATATTTTCTTTGCCCCAGTGCATGAATCAACAATTTCTCCAATTGTTTTTGTTTTGAGGGAAAAATGTTAAGTAGAAACCAAGGTACAGGTACTAGATGTGCTGATTTTTATTCCATGCCCCAAGCCATCTCAGGGGATATAATTAGGCTGTACATGTATGCATCCATGCACACATATACTCACTCATATTAATATCTATATTTCTACATCTATCTTTATATGTTAAAAGCCATGACTTTGCAGTGAAATACTCCATTTAGATCTAAACTACAAGGTTCATTCTAGTTTTTCCTCTTTTTGAGTTTCTTCTCCCCAACTCAGTTTTTCCCACTGCTTGTGGGTTTCAGCACTTCATCTCAGGATGTCCTCCTCACCCAACTTAGCTCTGTCATCCCATAACAGGGTGCTTTCCTTTGAGATTTGTTTTCTGACACCCCATACAAAGATGCCCCCATGCATGCACGACCCTGTCACCATGTTTATGCCCCAGTAGCTCACGTTCACTGTTACTTTCCTCATTGCAACAGTCTCTATTTGCCTTCTAGGTGAATGCCCTCCTCACTCTACTTAAACTCTCTTACTGAGCATACCTTACTGATTAGGCCTATTGCACAGTTGCCCTGCTTACCCTTTTTCTGTTACTCACTCTAAATGTCATGATTTCCACTGATCAGTTTCTGACATCCCACACCATTCTAATTCTCTGCATATATATGCTCTTCTCACCCTTGCTCTTGTTATAACTTCCCAAGCTTAGCCTTTGCTTCTCTCCTGGAAACTTGCCTTGGCTCATCTAGACTCTGACATTGCACTTTGAGCTCTCATCCACCTCCCTCTCCAAACTTCATGGTGGCTACCTTTCTTGGTTTGTTGCACCTAATAGTTTTATGCCTCAGTTTCTCAGCCAAGGAAGGTAAGAAAGCAAATAGGAAAAAGAGAAAGATGAAGATGAAGACTGAATCTTCAACTCATCATTCTTTGTACTACTATTTCGAAAAGTTGATATAGTCTTCCCTGTTTCCCAGGAGCCCATTTGTCTGTTCAATAAATATATACTGAGCCCTTATCACTTGCACAACATTTTACATTAGCCTTTAAATTCATGCATCTGTTCATTTGAACAAAGAAAACTAATTCCCTCAGATACAATATTTAGATTCTCATTTTAAACTCAAAAGTTCAGTAGATAATATACTGAGATTAAGATGTGCTATTTCATTGGTAACTAATCACTATGAATAATATTACACTAACATCCATTCATTGTATTTCCCTTTGCCTGGAGTATGTACATATTTTAAAAAAATCAGTAGTTAGTAATTTGGAAGCTAATTGTGAGCTAGAAGCCATTGGAAATAATATGATTTCCTACATATCCTTTCATTGAATAACTTTTTCTTTTAGATTAAAATTGACTTTAAATATAATGATAGTAATTTTATACATACATTATACATATATAGATAGATATCGATATCTATCTATATATACATAGATATGTATCTACCTATACATATATATACATACATATATGTATACATATATACAGATAGATAGATACATATCTATCTATATATATAGCACTGTATGCCAGCAATGATAACAGAATTTACACACTAACCCTATTAAGTAGGTGTTATTATCATCACAATTAACATATGGGAAATCCAAAGTGTTAAGGTTAAGTGGTTTTTCTAAGCTCACTGATCTTGTAGCAAAGGGAAATGGAATTAAACCTGAGTTGTTATAATTACTTATTTGATATTCCTAATCTTTATTTTTCATGTTCTGACACCCAACCCAATTCTCATCAGAAACCCTATTCCATCACTTTATTATATACCTAAAACATAGCAAATGGCATATATAATTTATTTTATAGGTAGCTCCTCCCACGGTTTTAGAGCTTTCACACTGTGGACCCCTACCTCCGTGATTTCTGTCAATTCATTTTTATTCTTGCAGACCTAGGACAGGAATCACCACTTCATTTTGAAAACCAGTATAGACCACTTGCCCACCTCTAGACTGGTAAATTATACTTCCTGTATATTCAAGTGTAAAATATTCCAATAAAGTTGAATCTTTTAAATGTATTTACTATTGAGTTTTTATAAATTATCTTTTTATATTCTTTGTAAATCTACAATCTGATCCTTATTATTTTGAGGTAATTTCCACTTCACCTTAACCTTGTCTAGGTTAAGCCAATGACAGTGTTTTAGAAAGAGTAGATGGTTATTCATTGTAGAGTAAAAAATGAATAGTTTAATTTTTGGAGGGACACAGTCTCTAAACCCGTACAACAGAGTGGTTATTCCATAAGACTTAATATTAGCAGTTAGAAGAAAATGTTTGCTCCAATATAAATGTTACTGATACAGTTTATAGTTAGCTACAAAGAGTGAATGTCTTGCTCATTTTCTTCTCAGCATTTTGACACACATATTCCGTATCTGAGGACCATAGTTCCTCTTTTTGGACTACTACTTGAAAGAGAGAAATGAAGCCTGTGGGTGAATCAGTTTTTGTGCACTGTAGAATACAAAATAGTCTATGGTGTGTGATAAATGCTAATGTGAAGTTGAGCTATTAATGCACACAAAAATGACATCATGATGCATTAAATCTGTGTTCACTCCACTCCAGAACAATTAACTTGTCCTTGTTTGTGAACACACTCCAGAACATTAACTTGTCCTTGGTATATCAGATTCAGGAAAAGAGTACCAGCTTGAAGGAGTAAAAAATATTCCAAAATAGGGGCACCCTGTGGTTCAGTTGGTGAAGAATCTGTCTTAGGCTCAGACCATGATCCTGGGGTCTTGGGATTCAGCCCTGAATCCTCTACCTGCTCAGCAGGGAGCCTGCTTCTCCCTCTTGTGCTCCTCTCTCCTTCCCCTCTCCCCCACTCCGCTCATGCTCTATTTCTCTCTCCAATAAATAAAATATTTAAAAAATTATAGAGTAATAATGGACTACACTGATGATCTATATGGATGGCCAGACTGCTTCAAATATTTTCTTAAGCATGTCTTCATGATCAAGAAAGGAAAATCCCCATTTGTTTACATATATCTCAAAGGAATTTTTTTCCACAACCTAGATTAGAAATTGTTCTAATAAGCACTGTAGCAATTACAGGATATCTGTTTCCATGCAATTTTTCAAGTAAGTGCAGAAAATATGATAATATTGTTGATAGCAATGCAATATACAGTAATTTGTATTCTATATGCATAGGCTATTCATAAATAGAAGTTGATATATATATTTGGCATTTCACTTTCTGTATGTCACTGGATTTTCAATATGAGCACCACATTTACTTGTGTTAGAATTTACCTTTTTCCTTCTGAAGTAATAAATGCTGTTTATGGGTTTGCTTCAAAATGACAACATATTAATGAAAGTGAGGTTCTGTATGTATAATTATATACTATGTAGGTATCTTATTTATATCGCTTACATAGACACATTTTTAAATGTTTGACATTAATTTTAGGATTAGGATGATCATCTTTTTACATTCTGAAATAAACATGTTTTAGCCACAACTTGCCTAGAAACAGAACTATGCAGCCTATTTCTGTGTACCGATCACTTCTAAGATTAAGAAATAAGATTTGTAGAAATCTCTTATGCCAGATTATATAAAAGAGATTAACTGAAGGAAAGTATATGAGATATTTTGGATTAGTTCTCAAATTTTGGTATTTGGGCCAGCAGTATTGGCATAACCCATGAGCTTGTTAGAAATGCAAATTCATGGGCCACATCCCAGAAGACTAAATTAGAATCTCTGGGAATGGGACCTAGAAAATTGTTTTAGTAAGCTTTCCATGTTATTCTGTTTAACATTAAAGTTTGAGAAACAGCAGCAAAAATCAATCTACCTAATCCCCTAAATGTATGGCTCTAATTGCTGGGTCATTTGTGTGCTCTAGGTCATATAGTCATGGGGGGTATCTCTTGGGAAGATAAAAGATGAGTGTCAGTGATAGCACCAACTCATGTTGCGGGGAAACATGGAGCACATATGTTTCTCATGATCAGGAGTCTAACAGTAACTGGGGAGAGGGGATCAGTGATAAGTTGTAAAAAAATCAGGCCCTCATAGTATTAAAGATGAGAATCAAAGGATCACATATAAGAATAGCCCTATTACTAATGAATCTCCTGTAATTTTTCTCAGGAAACACAAACAAATATAATCACTTGTTTATAAGAAAACCTTGTAAACTAGCTATTTAAAAATTTTAAGGACAATCTGTATATTACTTAGAAATGTTTAAATGTTTAAAGCATTCACTAAGCTTTTACATTTATCTTTGCTATATTTTAAAGACTTTGTGTTTTTAGAGCAATTTTAGATTCACAGCAAATTTGAGAAGCTATAGCGATTTCTATACTCCTTGCCCCACTAATTTCTATACTATACTATATACTATACTATACTATATTATATACTATACTATATACCATATATGGTACCATATATACTATATACTATATACTATATACTACTATATACTGTACTATACTATACTAATGCATAATTTCCCTCATTATCAACATCCCCCACCAGAATGATACATTTATTACTATTGGTGAACCTACATTCTCAAAGTCCATAGTTCGCCTTAGGGTTCACTCTTCATGTTGTACATTCTATGGATCTGGACAAGTACATAATGATATGTATCCATCATTATTGTATCATACAATAATCTAATCAAAACCTGTTTTCCAATGTTACCTAGTTCTGCTTTTTTCTTCATGTCTTTAAGTGAGGTATATAACAATTAATTATAATTAGTTTGTAGGGGGCTGCATTTCATCTTGGATTTTCCCAATATCCTGATTGATGTCTTTACTATTATTATTGCTGTTTGTTTTTTAAAGTTCCCTCTTTGAGATGCACAATCCTATGGATTTTAGGAAATACATATGCTATTTGTACCATTGAGTAGTTCCATTGCCCTAAATATCCCATTGGGCAACCCCTTTTTAGTCACATATTTTTCCTTCCACAACCCCTGATAGGTATTTGTCCCAATGGTTTTGTTTTCCATAATCATGTACAGATGGAATCATACAATGTGCAGGCTTTTGGATCCTTGAAAATGCTTTTAAAATTCATCCATGTTGATGCATGAAACAATAGTTCATTTCTTTCTATTCCTGCACAGTATTATATCGTATGAATAGACAAAGACTATTCCCCTGCTGAAGGGCAAATGAGTTGTTTCCAGTTTCTGGCAAATTTGAATAAATCTTCTATAAACTTCAATATACAGGCTTTTGTTTGAACATAAGTATTCAATTTGCTTGGGTAAATATATAGAAGTGATATAATTGGTTCAAATGGTAAATGACTTTTCAACTTTTTAAAAAAAACTGCTCAACTGTTTTTCAAAGTGACCATAACATTTTACATTCTAAGCAGCAGTGAATGAGAGTTCCTATTGCCCTGCATTCTCTGTGATATTTGGTATTCTTAAGATTTTTTCCCCCCATTTACATTGTTGATAATTATTTTAGCTATTCTAATAGATGTATGGTAGTATTCTGTGCTTTTAACTTTCATTTCCTTAATGATTGATGTTGGGCGTTTTTTTTCATAGGCTTGTCAACTATATTTTTTTCATTGAAGATTGCATTCCATCTTTGACCACTAAGTTTGGGGATTTTTTTTTTTTTAAGATTTTAAGAGTTCTTTAAATGTTACAAATACGTAACTTTATTATATTTTTCTGACTGAAGAGTCTTTTTTAACTTTTATTTTAGAGCTAGTCTGCTGACACCGAATTTCTGTTGTTTCTTCCCCTCCTTAATTTTAAAGGATATTTTCACTGGATACAGAATTCTGGGGTGAATATGATAAGCCACGATGGTGCTTCCCCCCACCCCATTTCTGCGTCTTCAGTCTTCTTAGATCAGTAGTTTGTGGTTTTAATTTTGGTAAAACCTGACCATTATTTCCTCAAAAATATCTTCTTCCCCCTCTTTTCTCACTTCTCTCTCTGGGATTCTGATCACACCCATGTTAGTTTGATAACTATCCGAGAACTCTAGCTAGATCGTTCTGTTTTACTGACTTATTTTTCTTTGCATAACATTTTCTTTGCATAAGTTTTACTGACTTATTTTTCTTTGCAGTGATTTATCTTCAATTGTATTGTTTGTTTTCTCACCTGCATCAAGTCTTCTGACATGCACATCAGAAATATTCATTTCCACATCACTGTTTTTTATTTCTAGCATTTCCATATGCTTCTTTCGTATGGTTTCCTTCCATCTGATGAAATTAACTATTTCCTCATGCATGTGCTTACCTTTGAAATCGGAGCCTTTAACACATTAATTATGGTTTTTCAAAATTCCCTAAGTGTTTAAACATCTGTGTCTTAAGATTCTTGCTTACACTGTTTTTTGCCTTTCATATGCCTTGTAATGTTCTTATTGAAATCCAACATGTTTTGCAAAGTGGTAAATACTGAGATAAACATTTTTCTACTTAGAGATGAACTCATCCTTTTTTCAGCTATGTCTTAATGTGGGGATTTGTGTTAATCTAGTTAGGAACTGCATGAGTTTTAAGTATCTGTTTCTGTGCTCATCCTCAGTGCCCCACAGTGATACCTTACATTTCTCTAGTGATATGTTGTGTTCATGATGTGGAATAATAAATCAGAGGATTCATCTCACTAAATGCTCTCTGCATCATTCTGGGTCTCTCCTCTAGACTTTAGGTCTTCCCTTTGTGTTTCTCTGTCAAAGGAGCTATCTCTTATAGCAACTTCAGCTGTTGATATCTTATTTTTACTTGATCCTTACTAGTGTGGCTGTGAGGATATATAAGCATGTTTTCTAAAACCCTCTCACGTGTAAAACCTAAGTCATGGGTAGGTACTATGAAAATGTGTAAATGTCTAGGAGCATCCCTCCCCTCAGGTATCCTTGACTTTAATGCAAGTCCAGACCTAATATCCCAGCTCTTCCTCAGGAACAGATATTCCCTACCTCACTCCTTATTTGTCTCTCCTAACTGCAACTGCACGAGTGCTCTATGTCTACATTTTTTGTGTACTGTGTTTTGTTTGTCTTACTCCCTATGGATTAAGGTTTTCTTTTTCTTTTTTTATTTTTTTTTAATTTTTTTTTTAATTTATTTGACAGACAGAGATCACAAGTAGGCAGAGAGGCAGGCAGAGAGATAGGAAGGAAAGCAGGCTCCCTGCTGAGCAGAGAGCCCAATGCGGGGCTCGATCCCAGGATCCTGGGATCATGATCTGAGCCAAAAGCAGAGGTTTTAACCCACTGAGCCACCCAGGCACCCTGGATTAAGGTTTTCTATAGAAGTGTTCTATGTATAGTTTCTGCAGGGCCTTCTGTCCCCTTCTCCCAGCCCAGCACCACAGGGAGATTTCTCAGTAGTCCTTCTACCTTCCCCATGAGTGAGTGGTGGGGTCCTGGAGAAAAAGCAACAGGGTGATTACTCCCCCGTATTTGCATGCCTTTAGGAGTTTTACACCCTTATGCTGCTCCACATTAATTTTCAGCAATTTGTTAAAAATTTTCTGTCCAAAACTTCTTTCTTACCGTTGAAATGGTATCTGGTATATGCCCCAGGCAAACAAATGCTCAGGTCCTGTTTTTTTCCTTCAGATTGTTGGGGAAGGTCATTGAAAAAATGTGACCCCCAGTTACCCATGAGCTGGTCCAGTAATTCCAAGGCTCCTCACTTCCTCTCCTGTTCTTGGAATGTGAGTTCTGCTTGCCTTTCCCACTCCCAGAGGCTGCTCCAAGGACATAGCCTTGAGATAGTCATGTGGTGTGGAGAACAGCTGCATGATCTACATGATCACTCTAGTTAATGCCTCTGCATAAACTTTTAAGATGTGGTGGACAGGTGCAAGGGTGCAAGGATCAACATGCTTCACTCAAGACAAGCCTTCAATGTAACTTCCTTTTGTTTATTAAAACTGCCTTCTGGGTGTGGTGCACAAACAATGAATATTGGAACACTGAAAAAATAAAATAGAATTAAAAAAAACAAAAC
This sequence comes from Lontra canadensis, assembly GCF_010015895.1. NCBI lineage: Eukaryota > Metazoa > Chordata > Mammalia > Carnivora > Mustelidae > Lontra > Lontra canadensis. The sequence goes on along the minus strand of NW_022631004.1, from coordinate 22,191,309 downwards.
AAAAAACAGCCCTCGACTAAGCAGGAATGGCCTGTTTCCTAGGTCTCTCCCTGCCCTCTGAGTACAAAGGCCAGTTTCAGATTACACTTGGGAAGCTCTGATTGCAAACCTACACAGACTCCCACCTAAAAGTTACATCTGTGGTCACATAAGTCTTGTTTGAAACTGTTTCTTTCAAGAAAAAAAAATGGTTTTGTTTTTTTTCTGTTTGTAAATTTAATGGCAATAGATTGTGGTGGGTCATCCCAGCTACTGCTTCTGCTTTTCCAGTGGCAAGGGGGCCACTAATGTATGGAGCAGGGTGGGGATGGCCACAGAGTGGAGAGCTCTAGTGGTGGGAGGCAGCTACTGATACAGAGAGACATCCAGGTGGCCCAAGACAGAGGGATTGCTGGATGGCACGAAGATCTCTTCCAGCTAGTGCCCAGAAATACGGAATGTGAGCTCGGCTGCAGTGGCTGCTGCGCCCTCTCACAGCCTTTGATAAGCACCTCCTCATGGATGCTCTCAGCTCTTCCCGCAACTTTTGCGAAGCCTACCCATAGCCAGTAGGAATGTGAGCAGGCCACTGCCCCACTGAGGCCTACTCATTCCTTCCCTGTCACCTGATCATCCTGTTCTAGAATGAGAAGCCTGGGATGGTTGGAAGAGATGTTCCTCTTTCCTTCCATTGGGGCTCAGTGCTGTGGATAAAAAACGACTCAGGCAGGGCCTGAGTGGCAGGGGACAGTCATGGTGCAAGTCTTAGTGTTCGGTGGTTGAGGAACGTAACTGGACTCAGACAGCAGCTGCAAGGGGTGGGCAGGGTTTGTTAGCGGCTTGCAACCTGAGGCTGAAGACTAGGGTCCGGAAGTCCTCTCAAAGTGGAGTTGGGAGGTAAGAAGGTGGGAAGGGCACAAGACAGGGCCAAGGAGGGGGGCAGGGGAACCTGTGAGAGTTAACTTACTTGGAGGTGTCTGGGTACTGGAAGCCCGCGGCTCTGGGCTCATCCGCCTGTGTTTGCAGGGCGTCGGCTGCGGTAAAGTAGGTGACGGGCTGGGGCCTCCTGCGCGATCCTGTGCAGCAGTGGCGTCAAGAGCCGCCACGCCTCCGAGAGCAAGTCACTCAACATAAGTGCATCTGCATCCCACAGAAGTCATCCAGGATGAAGGCTCGCATGCATTTGGGAGCTTCCCACGCCTGTATTGACTACCATAAGCCAGGTCCAGTGCCTACACCTCGGGATTGAAGACCATGCTGGACTTTTTGGCCATCGTTTTGGTATGAGTGGCTTCATTGGGCTGCACGCACATCACCAGCAACTTGGGCTTGCATTGCTGCTAGAAGCTTGTGGCTTCCTTGGGAACAGCCGCACCTCAGCCTTGCGATCTTTCGGGACTCTGCCACACAGCGGGAAGAAGGGCACTCATTCTACCTTTTTGTTCTCTACACTATGAAGGTGGCAATGGTGGACCCACAGGACACTGTGGGTCATTCAGGTACGCTTTGGTGGCCTCATCCTCTCCCTTGGGGTTCCGCACATATTGGTCGAGGAGTTCATTGTTCTCCGGTACTTCTGAGATACACTTTGATAACTTGACTTTCTTATTGCAAATGTCCTCTGAGTTGATGGAGGCAGGCTTCTACATGACTACCAGACACAGCATCTATAGGAGGTCGTTTTGCATCACGTCAAGGATGATAACAAATGCATCAGAATAGCCCCCTGTGGCCCTCAGTGCCCAAAAGTTCCTTGAAGGTAAGAGTGATGTTATCCTGCTTACAGATGGGGCCAAAGATCCTAGTGGCAAACATTGGTACCATGAGGTTCTGGGCCACCTCCTCAACCATGTAAGGGTTAATGTGATAGATTCCTTCCTCCTGAAATAGGAAAGAGATGTGCTTGAATCGCTGGCAGTCCCTCAGGAAGGGTTCGATCCATGCTGAGGCAGTTCCAGCCTTTCTAGATCATGTGGGTCTGGCAGATGTTCTTGCTGACAGTCTGAGTGACAGTTCTTGGTGATAGATGGCATGGAGTAAGGTCAAGTAGTAGTGACATGTTGGCCTGTGGCCCTTGGTGGAGGGTGCTCATGTTGCTGTTGATGTACTTGTAGAGACCACATTATTGTACTTGCCAATCATGGAGTTTTGGGCAAGGAATGCCTCCAGCTTGGGTATCTAGAGTGGCTCTGAGGAAGGGCTCATACTGCTATGCAAACAGGCTGTACATTTTGGAGTCCTTATTATTTTCCCTGTGACCTCAGTTCCCTGGTTGATTAAATTAAAATTATTAATTTGTGTATCTCTAGCTTTTTCCTTCTTTTGAAGGTGGAAACTGTGCTCATTCTTAATACTGTATAAGCTGAAACTGGTAGCCTTATTCTTTTATTTGTAATAAGCCTTAAATGATTTTTAGGTACCAAGTATCATGTAGTCAGATTGTTAGTGAAATTCTGAAATATTTATACTATATATGCTATAATTCTGGCAGTTGGCATGGTTGTATTTTTATAGTTTTCAATTAATATTGTAATGGAGAATTTATGTCACTTTTACTCTCTTAATACCATGAAAGATTGGAGTTCAAAATTATTTTAAATGTGTCAAGTTTAGTGTTAGATTGTGTTTGGCCAGTGAGAGAAAACTTGGCCTTACGCTTCTTGTGGCATTAGTTGAGAAAATGAGAAGAAATTTGAGAAGTGATAGAGAAGTTACAAAAGCAGAAAATACAACTGGCAAATGATGACTGAAATTGTGAAAATTGAGGTGGGTATGGTTCTTATGTGGAAGGGATAAGTTTTAAAACTAACTTGGACCCCGTCAAGTGTTTGCACTGGAGAGGCCTGAATATTGTTATCTTAAGAAAAGGAAATAACTGAAAAGAATGCTGGAGAGTGTTGAATGTTAATAACACCCAAGTCCCATGGAATTACCTTCTATAGGGAGGAGAAATTGTTGGCAGATGCTGAATATATATTGAATGAGAGTTTAAAGTAAGCTTGTTGAAGTAACAACACTTTCTGGAAAACAGGCAATTTTGGGGGGTTGCATAAAGACATTTGGACATAAATGAGCCTTTGAATAAAACTAACCAGTTTTTGGATATACTATGATTTTTGTCTAGTATTAGTGTTTTTCTTATTCCAGGTTTTAGTGGATCCCAGATTAAGTAATCATTTGTCATATTATTCTAAAGTACATTGTCAGCTTTCTAATTTTGGTTTAGTGACAGTTTGCCTCACTTTACAATCATGAGCTGGTATATTACTCAAACTGAGGAAGCTATTTTATTTGTATAGAAAGTAAATACTCTAACCTAAAATATATCAAGAAAATTAATTTGTCTAATATTTAATTGTCATTCTAGAGTTATCTGTTGGTATATTCTGAGTTAAAATAACATCTTAGGGATGCCTGGGTGGTGCAGTTGGTTAAGTGTGAGACTTTTTTTTTTTTTTTAAGATTTTATTTATTTGAGAGAGAGAGTGTGCTTGAACAGGGGGAGGGACATAGAGAGAGGGATAAACAGATTCCCCACTTAACAGGGAGCCCATTTTGGGGCTCCATCTGAGGACCCTGAGATCATGAACTTAGCGAAGTCAAACACTACACTTATCCAACTGAGCCACCCAGGCCCCCAAGAGAGTGAATCTTGGTTTCAGCTCAGCTTATGATCTCAGGGTTGTGAGATCAAGCCCTGCATTGGGCTTCACACTGAGCATGGAGCCTGCTGAAAATACTCTCTCTCCCTCTCCCTCTGCCCTCAGCTTGGGTTCTTTCTCTCTCTCTAAAGAAAAGCAAACAAAAAAACAGTAAACACTTAATGTGACTAGATGTTACTTTGTCTAAAATTTTTCACTTGTTTTAAAAAAAATACTAGATGTAGTAAATGCATTATGCATAAAACGATTCCTTATACATTCAATTTTAGAAAAAAATTGGAATTAACATTTCAAAACACTTTTGCAAACCAAGAAGATACCCTTTCTTTCTAATATCCCAGAAGATAATTTGTCTGTAATAGGTCAAAAGTCCATTACACTCTTTTAATAAGTCTTAAAAGACAGAAATACTAATAAAGAAAAGATATTTTTGGTAGAACGACAAATATTAGCAATCATTTGCCATTGGGGGATGGAGTATTAATTCCAGAGCCTGTCTTGGTCCACAGAGTCATTTTTCTTTGAGTTTTTATACTGATTATTGCTAATTCTTAGGAAAAATTATTCTCTCCACCTCCATTTAAACATCTATTTGTCTTTGACCTATGGATCAACTAGCACAGAAATATTTCTGAAAAATCTGCTGTATCAAGCCAAATGGTGGTTACTGACTTGGCCATTTTCCACTCACTTCTTACAGATGTTAGCTGGCAACAAGCCACATGTTGGGGTTTTGTGATGGGGAGTCAATGATTACGACATTGAAGAAAAGTATGTAGGAGTATTTTGGAATATGTCAATACTCATGTATTGGATCTGCATTGTATACATGGATCTGTTATGTGTTGTTGGGGAGTGGATTAGTTTTGCTGTAATAAACATCACAGAACAGGTGATTGAAGCAACAGAAATATATTTTTCACAGTTCTGGAGGCTAGAACTCCTAGACCAAGGCATCAGCGGGATTGGTTTCTTCTTCCTTTCCCCTTTTATAAATGGCTGTCTTCTCTCTGTGTCTTCCAGGGCCTTTCCTCTGTGTCTCTGTGTTCTAATCTCTTCTTCCAATGACACCAGGCATATTGGATTAGGGCTCACACTCATGACCTCATTATAATTTAATTATTTTTTAATGGCCTATCTCCAAATACAGTCACATTCTGAGGTACTAGGGGTTAAGGACTTCATATGAAGTTTAGGGAGACACAATTCAATGCATTACAGGAAGATAGATGAAGTGGCTAGAAAATGTATAGATCTGTTACTATTTAGACTGATTATCATAAAGTGACTATCATTAATTTGTAGGACACATAGGTGTTATAGACATTTAGTTTCCAAAGATAAAGTTGTGTTGTAAAATACATTTATTCACCTATGCAGAACATTTCCGCACTGAATACCAGGTAATTTCGTTCAGAAAAAAGGGTCTGAAAATGAAAATTAATCTATATCACTGGTAAGAAAGCATTTTCTATGGGCAAGACTACCTGTACTTTTCAAAGGTGGCTGTACAAGTTGTCTCTTATCCTTTGCACTTGAAATACAGTGTGAAGTCTGGCATTTCTAAAATTTTCTCACTTAACAGCTGGTAAAAACAACCATCCTTAATAGTAGGTTTAGAAATAATCCATGTAGTGAAAAGAATGAAAATCTGATGATTTTACTTAGTAGTTGTGTAACTGTAGGTCATGAGTTAACTTCACATAGACTTGGTTTAATTATCCCTAAGTGAAGAAGAACTGTATCACCCTTGGAAGACTCTAGGTCATGATATCTCAACTTGAGTATGTTGACATTTTGGAAGGGATAAATCTTTGTTGTGGGAGCTGTCCTTTTATACAATGCTGCTTAGCAGCATCTCTATCCTCCACCCACTATAAGCTACTAGCACAGTCCTCTTTCCCTTACACTATCTCTAGATATGGCTAACTGTTCCTCTGGGAGACACAATTACCTCTAGTTGAAAACCAGTATCTAGCTATATGGAAACAAATATTTGTGTCTGATGAGAATGACAAAGATTGCAAAAGAAGTGGTACAATAAAGATAGTCCCACTAAAGCTTTTAAATTTTTTTTCCCCTAAATCCTCTCTAACCAAGAGAAAAGCCTAAAATTTTCAAGAAAATTATTAGAGAGTATATTTAGAAAGCATTCAAGATTTGGGCCAAAAATCTTTAGAGTGCCGTAGATACTGATGGGCTTATGGAGAGGACTAGATATGTCATCCTACGTTCACATCTCCTTATTTGGCAGAGATGCCGCCAATGCAGTAAGTTTAAGAAAGGTATAGGAAAAAGACACATGGGAGAAAAAAAAAATCACAGGCAGAGGTATTTATTATACGTATAAGAACCTTAGTACAGGAAAGGAGAGTTTTATACAACTTTTGCAAGTGCTGATGGGCCAGCCACCAATGATACCAGCCAGAAGCATTAAAGCAGGTTGTTCTCAAGAGCTATCTGGAACCCCCCTAAAACTACAGAAATTGTTTATTCCACTGAGGATAAGCTTCTCCTTTTGTTATGAAGAACTTCAGTTTAATAAATTTGCCAGTGTTGACTGCTATTTGTGTACGCTGCCATCTTGGGAGCTCATGTTGTCTACATGATTAGCAAGCGCTACCTCTTCAGGTTGCCAGTTTGAGAGGTTTCATATGGCTATAAATACCTTGGTACTCATATTTTAAAAATCTATGAAAATATCTCTTTCTCAGCTCTACTTGTTACCAAATTTTCAAATATGTCACTTACAGGTCTCTTACTCTGATGGTTATTTTGTGTGCCAGTTTGGCTAGGCCATAGTGCCCAGATATTTGGAAAAACATTATTGTAGATGTTTCCGAAAGGGAGTTTTTGGGAGTAAGATTAACATTTAAACAGATTAAATAGGATTTTGAGGAAAGTAGATTCCTTTTGTAATGCAGGTGGGCTTCATCCAATGAGTTGAAGGCCTTAATAGAACAAAGACTGCCCTTCCCCCAAAAGAGGAGGAATTCTGCAAAATTGACTTCTTGGGTCTCCAGCCTGTCCATGCTCCCTGAATTGTCAACCTCCGTAATCAAGTGAACCAATTCCTTAAAATAAATCTTTTTTTCTCTCTCTCCATATATATGTGTATACACACACACATCTGTCCTATTGGTTCTGTTTTTTTAAAGAAACCTGACTAAATATAGTTACTGTTTAATGAATCAGTATAAATCTGTACTTCTAACCATTTTGTCTTAAAGGCATACCTTAATACCTTAATACCTGTAGATTTGTCAAATTTCTGCACACAGAAAGAATTTCTCTTCTCCATTATCCTTCAGAGAGACCCTCAAAGGGGCTGTAAAATTACAACTGTTCTCTTTCTTGTGGTCCCACCATACTAGGCAGAACTACATTTGAATAAGTCCTTGTCTGGGATATGTTGCACATATCTTCTTTTATTCTCTTAATGATATCTATTAATGATCAAAAATTACTCAATTTAAAATAGTGGAAGTGGGGCAAATCCCTCAAAACAAGCATAAAACTGTACAAAATTATTTTTTAAAAATCAGTGCACTAGAAATCAACCAAACATGATAAGAAGTTGAGAAGCACTTATACCTGAAAACTGCCAGTGAGAAGTTTGTGGCTTTCTTGTCTTGATACTTACGCATCTTGCTACCTCACCCTTATTTCCAGCTCAGGTTACAGAAACCTGACCTCTTTCTAAGTGGAGGGGATAGACTCATTTCACTGGGTCTGATGGGGCAGCTAAAACACTATTTTGGAAGTGAGAGGGCTATAGAAAGTGAGTTAATAATTTCTCTATGCATTTCTGGCTGACTAATAACTGGATATATGCTGGAGACACCAGATAACATAGAGAAAATTGGAAGCCTGAGGAAATTTGCAAACGTGTTGAACTATTGAATGTGACCCCCAACCACAATCAACTCAGAGGGCAGATGGGGGAAGCTTTATTGACATAAATGTTTTAGCATAAATACTGTCCAAAATACTGTCTGCTAAGCTATATAGACACAGGGGAGATACCTGGGAGTACGAGACTTAAACAAATAAACAAAAAAAACAGAATAGTGATATCTGTAGTTGTACGTTATGGGTAACAAAATTTCACATTTGAAATCCAGGCAAGATAATTGTTTATTAAAACCAATAATATTAAAAAAAAAAACACAATCTAGAGATTTTATAAAACAAAAGTATATACCTGAATGATTCTATGCAGTGATTTACTTAGAAATCTGAGGTAGTGCAATAAGACAAAAAGGAAAAGACAGATTGGAAATGAGAAAAAAAAAAAAACAACTTTACCTGTAGGTGATATAATTATGAAAGTAGTCACTCCTAAGACATCTATAAAATAGCTATTAGAATTTTGGGTGACTTTAGCAAGGTCATATATATTTATAAAAGATAATAGTTTGATATATAAAATATCAATTGTATTTATTAAACAAACAAAAAAAAATCCAAGGACACATTTTTAAATGTTTTATTTACATGGTATAAAATACTTAGAAATAAAATTTGACATAATGGAAACACAAGATCTGGGGGTGCCTGGGTGGCTCACTTGGTTAAGCACCTGCCTGTAGCTCAGGTCATGATTCCAGGACCCTAGGTCTGAATGGGATGGAGCCCAGCATGGGACTTCCTGCCCAGCAGGGAACCTGCTTTTTCCTCTCCCTCTGCTGCTCCCCCTACTGTGTTCTCTTGATCTCTCTGTCAAATGAATAAATAAAATCTTAAACACACACACACACACACACACACACACACACACAAGATATGTATACTGAAAAGTACAAATCAGTATTGAGAGATACTGTGCAGAAGAATATGAGAAAAAAAATACCAGAAGCTTAAAAGATTCATTAAGCCTACAGAGAGTGGGTGGAATGAGATGGAAATAGTGGAGAAATAAGAATGAGATAACAGGCATGAGAAGTGGAAGACACTTCTTGGCATTTCTTTTTTATGCCTATGGTTGTTACAATCATGGCATTGTGTTATATATCCCAAAATAAATAATGAAAATCAACAAGTTTATGGAGGAAGCCCAAATGGAATGAAGTCAGTAACACATAAATCTGTCTTATAAATGAGTAATGTAATTATACCCATGGGTTGGGGGAGGAAGGAACTAACTTAACTAATGTTGGAAAATATTTTAACTGTATATTGTAAAGTCAAAGAAAAATGAACCAAAAACAGTATGAATTATAGTTAGTAAATTTGATTTTCACAGAGATATGAGCATATCTGAAACCAGTTTATGCGTATACTAGGAAAATTAGAAATTATTAAGAAAATGTATTGTGGATAATGAGAGCCAGTTTTCTCACTGCCAGGGAACAAGTAGAAAGATGGAAAATTAGAATAAACCCCGTGGAGTTAGATTCGTATTGGGGGTACTGGTATGAATTCCTGGAATGCAAGTTTTTCTGTTTTTTAATATATAAATATTAGTTAAAGGGATGAAATAGATGTATAAATGTGTGTTAGGATACATAGATATTTAGCTTTACCTGTTGAGACTAAATGCAGTGACACCTGAAGGGCAATAATAAATCTAAGACCCAGATTGTATTTGTAAATGTCATTATCCAGTTAAGTGCTATGATTCTTTGAAGAAATGCTTAATTTCAGTTCTGGGGCAGGGAAAGTCCAAGATAAACCTCGGACATCTTATGCGGTCAACAAGTAAAAAAGTACTCAGAAATGATGGAGACATTTTGAAAGGACACAGGAGCCAACCTCAAAGAGTTTCTAATTACCAAAGCTGGAATAATATGAGAAAAAAATAATTAATTATAATATTAGATTATAACTTATAAAATAAGGTAAATATCATTAATTATGCTGACATAAATTTTAAAATGGGGAAGAAAGAGTCTCTCTTCCCTAAAGTAAAATTCTAATTATTAAATGTAGAAGTAATGAGGTTAATAAGAAAATCACCAAGGAGAACACTTCAGTAATACATGCTATAGGCAAGATTGATGGATGGATTTTAAAATTAATTGGGAGAAGTGTGATGAGAAATGAGATATTTGCATAGCCTTGAAATATATCCCCAAAAGGTATTTATTAAAGGCAAACCTATACAAGTTTTCATGAAGAGACTCAGCCAGACCCTAGTCACACCGATTGATTAAGGTGGTCAGATGTGTTGACACTGTGTACTCCCTAATAGGATGCACTGAGGAGGGCACAACTCCACTTCCGTGGTGTTGGTGCCCATATGCATAACCCCATCTGAACCGTGAGAAAAACTGCAGGCCACCCTAAACCAAACATTCAGATATTCCAAAACTATTTATTGAAAAGAATGTTTCTGTATTAAATTACCTTGATTCTGTCAAAAATTTGTTGACCACATAGCTGTGTATATATATATTTTTGGACCCTGTTCTACTCCTTTGATGTAAATGTCTGTCCATATCCATACCACATTATTCTAATTATCATAACTTTTTAAAGTCTTGAAATCAGGGTAAGTACTTCATATTTGCTCTTTATTTTGAACATTTTACTAACTAATCTCAGTCCTTTGGATTTCCATGTAAATTGTAGAATCAGCTTGTCACTCTCCATGGAATATTTGGATAGACATATGATTGGGATTACATTGAAACTATAGAGAAATTTAAAGAGTAAAAATCTTTAAAATACTGTTTTTCAATGTGTAAAAGGTAACTATCATTTTTTTCTTTTTTAGGTTTTTAATTCTTCACAATGATTTGCTGTTTTCATTGCGCAGGTCTTGAAAATACTGTGTTAACTTATTGCAAAGCATATCATAGTTTTGATGTTGCTATAAATTGCCTTTTTAAATTTAAGGTTGTTTGCTGCCAGTATATAGGAATCAAGTTGATTAATATATTGGTCTTGATTTTGGCACCCACAGTAGGATCGCTTATTAGTTCTAGTAGCTTTTTTGAACAACATTGGGTGACAATTTAGTCTTTTCTGAGACTTACAGCTACAATGGTGGCTAAAATACTGCAGTAAACCCCAAAGTCCAGGAGGCTTTTGTCTTATGCAATACAGTGTTGCCTTTATTCCAGGAGAGGAAGGAATCAGGCTGCTTCTCCGACTGCTTGGTTCTCCATTACTTTTAACTAAAGGAGTGTCTTCAGAATTAAAACTTGGGGCGCCTGGGTGGCTTAGTGGGTTAAAGCCTCTGCCTTCAGCTCAGGTCATGATCCCAGGATCCTGGGATCAAATCCCGCATCGGGCTCTCTGCTTGACTAGGACCCTGCTTCCCTTCCTCTCTCTCTGCCTGGCTCTCTGCCTGCTAGTGATCTCTGTCAAATAAATAAATAAAATCTTTAAAAAAACAAACAAACAAAAAAACTCCTAGCAAGCTTTGCCAGGAGGTTTCTTCTTGTTTCTGCCAAAAAGAATTGTGTTCATTAGAATGAGTATGACTTTATAATGTGTAACTCATTGTTTTATCATGATGAAAACGAGGGTTGAACCAGGGTGAGTCAATCTGCCTTAAACAGTGGCGTCATCCTGAAAGAGACCTGGCTGTTACTTTTCTATTTGAAGCAGACCAAACATATGACCTAAAAATCGGGCACTCCAGGATGCCTGGGGGGCTCAGTGGGTTAGGTCATGATCCCAGGGTCCTGGGATCGAGTCCTGCATCAGGCTCCTTGCTCAACAGGGAGCCTGCTTCTTTCTCTGGCTGCCACTCCCTCTCTATTTTCTCTCTCTGGCAAATAAGGAAATAAAATGTTGAAAAAAATCAGGCACACTATAAGGATGATATTGATACATTTCTCTGTTTTCAATTTGGCCCCAGTCTATTGATAATTATAATTACTGGATACTCCTTACAAATTCTGAAAGGGTATTTTTATTAGAATTTTAGTTTTTCGTTATGTTGGGAGTTTAAGTTTTTAAGCTTTTTTTTTTTTTTTTTTTTTTCTTAACTGAAGAGGGGGTAGAGCTTCCATCAAGAGAGCTGGTTTCTAGTTTAGACATGTGTGTGGTGCTTGGTACAAGGCAAGTTACTAAACCTCACCTAGAACCTGAAGGGTTGAATAGAAGTTAAAGGTATGAGTAGGCCAAAGAGTATATCAGGATGAGGGAAATATATATACAAAATAAAAATTTGAAATAAAAATTTCTGTCTCCTTGTTAGTTATCTTGCTGTATTCTATGTATCTTTAAGCCTCTTAAATAACTTTTATGAGAAAAAAATAAATAAAAAATTGAATGAAATTATAGTATATAGATTTTAGCCTTTAAATTGAAATAATAATTCATTTTTATTTTATTAGAATTTTGGCAGATAAATTTTCTTTTTTTTTTAGTTTTTTTAATTTATTTTCAGCGTAACAGTATTCATTGTTTTTGCACCACACCCAGTGCTCCATGCAATCCATGCCCTCTCCAATACCCACCACCTGGTTCCCCCTACCTCCCACCCCCTACCCCTTCAAACCCCTCAGATTGTTTTTCAGAGTCCATAGTCTCTCATGGTTCACCTCCCCTTCCAATTTCCCTCAACTCCCTTCTCCTCTCTAACTCCCCTTGTCCTCCATGCTATTTGTTATGCTCCACAAATAAGTGAAACCATATGATAATTGACTCTCTCTGCTTGACTTATTTCACTCAGCATCATCTCTTCCAGTCCCGTCCATGTTGCTACAAAAGTTGGGTATTCATCCTTTCTGATGGAGGCATAATACTCCATAGTGTATATGGACCACATCTTCCTTATCCATTCGTCCGTTGAAGGGCATCTTGGATCTTTCCACAGTTTGGCGACCGTGGCCATTGCTGCTATAAACATTGGGGTACAGATGGCCCTTCTTTTCACTACATTTGTATCTTTAGGGTAAATACCCAGTAGTGCAATTGCAGGGTCATAGGGAAGCTCTATTTTTAATTTCTTGAGGAATCTCCACACTGTTTCTCAAAGTGGCTGCACCAATTTGCATTCCCACCAACAGTGTAAGAGGGTTCCCCTTTCTCCACATCCTCTCCAACACATGTTGTTTCCTGTCTTGCTAATTTTGGCCATTCTAACTGGTGTAAGGTGGTATCTCAATGTGGTTTTAATTTGAATCTCCCTGATGGCAAATTTTCATATAAAATATTAGATAATGACTTACTGGTCAGTTAATATTGTATATAAAATATAAGATACTTAAAAATAAACCATAAAATAAAAATAAATAATATTATTGCTGATATATGACATTTCAATTTTTTTATGGATTAAACATGTTTTTATATATTCATCTGGTGACCTAAGCACTATAATATGTTTTCAGGGAGAAAGATGAGTTTTTTTGTTTGTTTGTTTGTTTGTTTGTTTGTTTTAACCTACCAGCAGAGCATGCAAGTAGCACATTGCCCCGTGACAGACTCACTAGTATTAAGATAATGTAAATGTCTTTGCTGTTCTGTTGGTTCTGGGATGAGGAGAGAGCCTTGTCTTAGTAGTTCTTAATGTGAAAAGGTACACTGATAAATTCATTAGACATTTGTCAGAGACCCTACATGGGTTGTATAAAAGTTTATTATTTTGTTTTTAAAACAAAAAACAAGCATAAATTGGGATGCATCTTGATCATGTTTCCCTCTGAAATAATTATCTTTGTCTGAATGAACAGCCTAAACATTAGGCCTAAACCACCCTGCTGAGGTCCACAGTCCACCTGATGGCCTCTATTTGCAAGCATGGCCATGTACTAATGGCAGCAGTGACCGTCTGAACTGTGCCTCCTACCCATCTAGCCCTGCTGAAAGTCCTGTGTGATACTGCTATATCCTTATTTTATAGGCTATAGAGAATGTGAAATCAGGGAGGTTAATGACTAACCCTGATGTCTATGAATCTCAGTTAAGAACCCTCTTAATGGGGATCTAGTGCCTACAATTGTAACCTCTGCACTTCATTGCCTCCAGCATCACAATATGAAGCTTCTTAAGGGTCTTCTGATGTTTTCAGCCCCCATCAGTAAAAGCAAATTTATTTTTCCAAGAAGCTTATTATTTTCAGCTCACATGCTAGTCTACTTTCAAGGATAATGAACTTATATTGAAGTTTATAAGTTTCCACTGATTGTTTTAGGTGTGACATGCCTCAGAGAATTCATAGAGATATATTATCTGCATGTTGAGAAAGAGCTTTTTTTTTGTAAACATTGTAAGTTTAAAGAGAATCCTAACATTTTTCAACTAGAGAATTTCAGTCTTAGAACATAAAATCTGAATCAAATTTTAATTCATCTATTTTTCTTTCTTTCTTTCCCTAATTAATAGTTAAGAAATAACTAGTGCTTTTTAAAATTGGGAGAATTTGTTCTTTTTTTCTTGTTCCCAGTGATTAATAAATACTTTGGCAGAGTGCTCTGGAAGTCTTATATCTCATAATCTTCTGACAATTAGATCACAGATGGAATGTTCTTTGCTAGATGTCTTATTTAACAAAAAATATTCTATTCCTCTGTTCTTGTTTTTTATGGCATCTGTTTTTCCATGATGGATAATAAACTTCTTTAATAATTTTTATAGTTTGATAAGAAACTATTTGGAGAAAGAAAATTTTAAGTGAAATATATTTGACAGACATGTTTGGTAATATTGGCTTTCTTTGAATTTCACACACCTGACTTATTAATGTCCTATATATGTGTAGACAACTGCAGTGCCACTGTTCGTTGTGCTAAAGCTTTTGATGTTGATCTCCACCACATACCCCAAATGAATGGTGAAATTTGGTGGCAAAAAAAGGGAAAATATCTTATTTATCCCTTCCTTTTACCCCTGCTTTTTTTAAAGATTTTATTTATTTATTTGACAGACAGAGATCGCAAGGAGGCAGAGAGGCAGGCAGAGAGAGAAGGGGAAGCAGGCTCCCTGCTGGGCAGAGAGCCCGATGCAGGGCTCGATCCCAGGACCCCAAGATCACAACCTGAGCCAAAGGCAGAGCCACCCAGGCACCCTGCTTCCTTTTACTTCTTAAAGATTAACTCATTGTGTGACTAGTAGGTACAAAATTTTATGCTAAACAAACAAAAAAATCATGTCTGATAACTAGTTAATTATGTATACTCCAAAGTAAGTTTAGTACAAGACAAAATGTGATTCATGTGTGTGCAGTTCAAGGAGTTGTAAGTTGTGAGTATGTGTTTAATAAGAAAATGATAAAAATTTAAGGAAATGATAGCATGCCAGATGGGGCTTGGGAAAAAAATACGATTTGTACAATCCATTTAATTAAAAGAAAATATTTTCAAAAAAAAAGGAAAAGAAAAAAAATATTTTCCATATAAATGAGTCACAGTCGTTATCTAAAGAAATTGTCAATTTATGGAAAGAAACAGAGACATAGATAGAAAAAAACAGTGCAGTGTGTTAGTTTCTGGTTTAAAGATGTATGTGGTAAGCTCTCACAAGGTTGAAGTACCAAGTATTGATAAGAACCTGAGGATGAATAGAAGTTAAAGATAAGAGTGGGTTAGAAAGTGTACCAGTATGAGAGGTATTATACATACGAAAACCAAAATGTGAAAGAAAACGTATACTCAGCTAGCTGAAATAAGATACATATTACTTCAGAACATGAAGTACAAGATTTGAGTGGAAGGAGATGAGGCTCATGAGGCAGAATATAAATAATGGTGTCAAAAATGCCAAGGAGGCTATACTTTATTCTAAGAACAGGTGAGTCTGACAACTGAAGGGTAACACAATTAAATTTGTACTTCAGCAGAATCACCGATTAAAAGAACCCAAAATAAACGAGAGGAGGATAAAGTCTGTTTTGAGAATTCAGGTTCATGAAGAAAGTATTCAGAAAACAAAATGTCATTAGGTCCACAACAAAAATATTAAAATGGAGAAGAAAAGAGGAGAATTCCATTAGATTTCTAGGAAAATTATTGTCAACCTGGTATCATATACCAACCAAAAATTTCAGTTAGGTTTTGGGTAAGAACATAGTTTTTCAAAAGTGGAACAACTTGGGACACCTGGGTGGCTCAGTGGGTTAAAGCCTCTGTCTTCAGCTCAGGTCATGATCCTAGGGTCCTGGAATCGAGCCCCGCATCGGGCTCTCTGCTCAGCGGGGAGCCTGCTTCCCTCTCTGCCTCTCTGCCTGCTTGTGATCTCTGTCTGTCAAGTAAATAAATAAAAATTTAAAAAAAAGAAAAGTGGAACAACTCAAAAATTACCCTTAGTATATAGGGAAGTTACCATAGAATGTGAACCAAAAATGAAAGATAGTAATAGAAAGGAATGGAGGGAGGCACAGTAAGGGAAGAGTGGAAGAAGGAAGAAATAAGATAGGCATAGGATCTACAAAAAGGAGACATGATAGAGAGAGAAATAAAGAAATACCCACTGTTAACAGTGAAGAGAATGGCCAAGATGAGAGAAAGGCAAGTCATACAACTCAGGTAAGAAGATAAAAGGCTCCTCAAGATTGCTGTGGGGCCGGGGGGTGGGGGGAAGCAATGGATCAATTACCTTTTGTGCCTGACCATATTAGGTAAGTCCCGTAACTATTGCCTGGTATTTAAACAAAACAAAACTAAACTAAACTAAATTTAAAAATGAAACAGTTAGTAACTTCAGAAAAAAAGACGATGGCGAGAAGGAAAATGTAATGATATTGTACATTGTTAAGTTGTTAATTGAATAACATTTACTAGTAAAATGATGCAAATCCTGAAATTTGATTTAACTATATATTTTAAACTAACATGAGGAGGAGAACAGAGGGGTCATGTGTTTTGGGAAAAGGGGACAATGATATGAAAGAGTGGAATTTCCCTTTTATATTTGGAAGATTTTAGATACTGTATAATATTAGAAAACCAAATGGCATTTATTATTTAGCATTAAGAAGTGAATAATAGGAGAAATGTCCAGAGAATGCACAGTGGTTGACTATGAGACTGGACTTTGCAGGTGGAAATAATAGGTAAGGTATTGATAATTTTTAAATTATCAATTTTAGAATTTTAAAATTTCAAAATTTTAAATTTAATTTTCAGTTAATTTTTAAATTTTAGGCTATATAGAATTATTGACTGACTTTTTGAACTATGTATTACAATGATAAAATGAAAAATAAACAAATTTTAAGATAAAAGATGTATAAAGAATTAAAAATAAAGGACTTACAGGCTTATATGGTAACTATCATTCTGAAAGTTTGAGCAGTGAAGGATCAGAAATGGAGAAAATAGCTTGAAATGATTACCAGTTACTTTTAAACTTTTCAAGTATTTGAATATCTGAGCATATGTGGAAGCAGAGGAGAAGGAAACAATGGTTTTGGAAATACTAAGATAGAAAAGAAAATCCCCCTAATTGAACCACAGCCCCTGGAAGGCATTTAAGACTATAATATGCATACGCATCCTTTTAATTTATTCTGTTTTCTTCAACTGTTGTTTAATATTAGTAAGAAAAATTGTGCTACCCTCTTCTTTGTTTTTTCCATTCCACCTTGTTTATAAATAATAACCTTAAGCATGCCATTGGTTTTAAATGTAGTACTGGTCTATATCTAGCTAAAGAAAAGTTACCAATTGAAGTGAAAATAGTTGTAAGACCCAAGAGTATCATTTGATGTATGTAAAAGATTTAGAAGACAAATCTAAATGCAGTATGTAGGGTGAACATGAAAGAGAAAAGTAGTTCAAAGAGATGTTCTGACTCCTGGGAAGAAGGCTTTCCTGAAATCATTGAGGAGAGACTTGGAAGAAACTAAGGAGGACAGATACTGCCTTCATATTATAGGAGAAAGGTAAAAGATTGTAGAAGAGAGAACTTTTCCAAATGAATTTTATGCTGTATTTCTCCCCTAAATTCTTGCAACTTTAATGTTCCTATAAAGGCTTCACATTTTGGTTATAAGAAAGGGGGTTCCCTTGAGGTTTAGCTTTTCAGTTTTCCTACAGAAGCTCTTCATTTTGTGATACTTAGAAAGATTGGAGGCTTTGTTTTTGTTTTTGTTTTAAGATTTATTTATTTATTTATTTGACAGACAGAGATCACAAGCAGGCCGAGAGGCAGACAGAGAGGGAGAGGAGGAAGCAGGCTCCCCGCTGAGCAGAGCCCAATGTGGGGCTGGATCCCAGGACCCTGGGATCATGATCTGAGCCTAAGGCAGAGACTTTAACCCACTGAGCCACTCAGGCATTCTGGATTGGAGGCTTTGTATATCCATTCTTTTATCACTTCCCTTGAGAAAATCATCTCTTACCCTCTGTTCTTCTCCAGAAGTACTGAAAGAGTCTTCTGCATGTCTTGTGATTTCCTTCTTTCACAGTAAAACTGACTATCCAAAACAAAGAAAATGGCTGTACTTTTTTTTTTTTAAAGATTTATTTATTTATTTGACAGACAGAAATCACAAGGAGGCAGAGAGGCAGAGAGAGAGGAGGAAGCAGGCTCCCCGCTGAGCAGAGAGCCTGATGCTGATGCGGGGCTCGATCCCAGGACTCTGGGATCATGACCTGAGCCGAAGGCAGAGGCTTTAATCCACTGAGCCACCCAGGCGCCCCATGGCTGTACTTTTAAGTCAAAATAAAATAAATCTTACATACTTTCTTCAGAAATCTTCACTGCTAATTAATCTTAGTTATTTTTCACAGGCCCACACTGCATACTTGAACAAAACTTTCATTACTTCCTGTTACCTAAGAATCAAGTTAGAAGTTGTCTTGTTTTCTCTCAGAAGAGTCCTAATAGATAAACCAGTGCAGATTCATCTGTTAGCACGTTTCTCTAGGGTACAGGAAGATGACTTGCAAAACACAGGTTTGTTGACACCAAGAGATGTGGGTTCCCATCATGGCCTTTCCTTTTATTAAATGTGGCCTCAGGGATGTCATTTATTTTCTGTGAGGACATAATATTACCTGCCTCAAAGGAGGTGTTGGTGTTGTGACAACTGTGTTCTTCTTGAGGGTTGATGTGCAGTCTCTTTTATTTTTATTATTTTGTTTCTGCATCTACCATGAGACCTCATACCTACTAGTTAACTCAACAAAAGGCTTTTCCCCTTGACATGCCATGACAGGCATGAATGGTCATGCCTGTCACATATAAATGTGGTGTCTGGCACAAGTTGAAAGTTCCATGAGAAACATGCCTTCTTTTCTTTCTTGAATAATCTATGAAAAGGCTAATGGATAGTTTACTCTGTTTTATGTCTTTGAAAAATTATATTATCCCTTTTTGGCCTAGCCTGACAGGCTTTTGAGATGATATTCTTCATATGAAAAAGTACAAGTAAGGGTTTTCAAGGATTTTCATTTTGTATTGTTTAAAAAGCATATAATTGTGTTATAAACTGGAGACTGCCCCAATTATTAATAAATAACCAGAAATCTGTTCTTTTCACTTGACTTCGTATATTATATACATAAAGACAATATTACAGAAAGGAGATTCAGAGTCATGCTTCTCCCCTTCCAGTGTCCAAACCCAGGTCAATGTTGAAGAACTAGATAATAAGGAAGAAGGAGAAAATTTGTACAAACTTGAGAAATCTCAAATCTTAACCTTTGAAGGCTGGATTGTTGTAACCCTGAAATCTGATATGCTAAGCTAGAAGCAAGCAAAGGCCAAGGGATATGGTGGAGAATGTGGCATAATTGTAAGGTTAGGACAGGGTTGTGTGAGAGGGCAAATGAAAAGCATAACATAATGGATGAGGGATATAGATACAATTTATTTAAAGTATTTGATAGCAGGTGCTATGCTGATTATTAGAAAAAAAAAGCAATCCTTGATTCAGTGAGCAGACATTTAGTTAGGAGACAATGCATTACAATTAATTCTTCTATAGAAAATATGTTTTTAAAAAGTTCTATTTGAGGAAATCCCCAGTCTTAAGGAATGAAAAACAATTGCACTGGGTAACAAAAATCACTGGAAGAAGGAAGAACACTTGCAGCTATATAGGGGCTTCAAAAGACAAAGCAAGAAATATAAGCAGTGCTCAGATGACAAGTAACCCTAAATGCCATGCAGAGGAGTTTGGATTTGAATTTATTGAAAATAGGATCAGGGAGAAAATTGTTATGTTCTTTTTCTTTTAAGAACTAACACTGGCAAAAGGGTGGTGTATGGATCTGTGGGTGGTAAGACTAGAGTCATGAAGTTAAACTACTTTGCTTTAATGTTATTAATCAATTCTTTTGTCAAACAGTTATTGATTGCTTACATAGTGCCAGTTACCAGGTAAGCTAAATTTCTTTTTAAAGGGGACTTTAATAAAGGCAGTTACAGTAGATCACAGAATTGCTGAATATTTAGAAGGTTGAATTAATAAGACTCTGTCATCTTTTTTGTAGGAGGAAGATCAAATTTTCAGAGGTCTGAGGCTGGCTCGTTAGGATGGTGGTAGTGTTCATGGTGAGATCTAGAAGCTGTCACCCGAAATCTTAGGTTAATTGAGAGAAGGAAGAAACTCATACAGGCTGAGTAGGCAAGCCAAGATAGATAGGTGAAGAACACAACCAGGAAATTCAGTCAGAATAATATATGGTTCCAGTTTCCAGTCTGAGATCAGTCCTAATAGAGCCAGAGTGAGCTGAGTATAATAAATAGAACTGAAGTCCTGCTATACGACAAAAGAAGTACTCCCACATTCATCTAGGATAAGGGGCCATTTAGGGTTCTGAGCAGAGAGGAAATTAGGAAAGAGCATGTTAGAATTTAGGTGCCATATTACCACCACATGGTAGAACACAGCTTTCTCTTTAAACCTCCTTTCCTAACAAATTGGATGAGAGATGCCCTATGTGGGAGTTTAGCATGTGTGTGTGTGCGTGCGTGCACGTGTGTGTGTGTGTGCGTGCACACGCGTGTGTGTGATGATAGCACAAACAAAAGGCTAGGTCTAAATCATCTAAAGTTTTCTTGTGATTCTTAGGCCAGATGTCCATGGTGGTGCAGTGGTCAGAGCGATGCTCAGTAGATTAAAAGAAAAAATTATGGCCAGGTCATTCCTTCAGCGTGTACAGTAAGCCTTAGTACCTAGCTGTCTGCTGTTCCATTAATCCCTGTCATGGGATGGAGGCTAGAATTTCTGGTGCTAAGCATTTGTTTGTGTTTCTATTGTGCAGAGAATTTGGAAAAAGCAGAGGGTGACTTTCTTTACCTGTAAGGCCAGGAGGATGTTTTGTGTGACCTTCTATGAAAAAATCGGAAGATTTAAAAATGTGTGTGAATGGGGTACCCACATATGTAATTACATCTGTGACCTTTGAGTGTTCCTGGGGAAGCTTATGGATTTTAGCTTTTCATTTTCTCTCTCCTTCTATCCTCCCTTCCTGCCTTCCTAGGTCACTCACTTCCTTCTTTCTTTCCTTCCTTTTTTATCAAAAAATGCAATTTTCCTGTGAGTTAGCATAATGTTGAGGATATAAGGATAAATGTGTCCTGGCCTCAGAAAGTTCTCAGACTTGTGGAAAAATGGCTTGTGAGTACCACAGAGACTTACATGAGACTTACCAGTGGCATAGATCTGTTGCTATGACTCTTCCTAAAGAGATAAGGGAACACTTCACAAAATAACTTTTAGCCTATATTTTTTTTTAGCAGTGGTTATCACCATAACAAGAGAGAGGAAAACATCCTAGGCAGTGAATAGCAAGGAAAAGAAGTGTAAAAATATATGATGTGTTCAAAAGGATTTGCTCATTTTGTGGTGTTGGAACATAGGGTGTTGGAATATGATTTGAGGGGATGTTATAGGTTATCCCCAGTTTGTGAATGAGCTCATTTATCATGCAAAGCACTGAAAATTATAAGGAGCATACAGAGTATTTTACAGAAGGGTGACATGATCCAATTCTGTGTATATGATTTTGTTTTCCTTCTTTCTTTTTTTTTTTTTCTTATTTTAGATTTGGTGGTAAATCCAAACAGCATGTCAGGGCATGTACTACAAGGTGATAAAAGGAAGAAGATTGGCTGGGTAGGTGTTTCTTAAGTAGAATTGCTAGGAATGGAAGTATATAAGAAAGGAATATTTTAGATATTTGGGATGAAGATCAGTGACTTCACTTGTGTGTTTTTTCAAGACTTAACTATCTGTCAAATCCCCCAAACTAGAAGACACTAAGGATAAAATGTTGAATAAGAAACCGTACTACTGCTCTGTTAACCAAGCAACCTAGAAAGCCTTGATAAATTATAAATGCAACCACAAAAGGCCATTCCTGATTAATTGAATGCCTCTGGTGATCTCACACACACCATTTGACCTTACCTCTAATTTCAGAGATGGCTGTAGGAGATGGTTTTTAAGCATTTCACTTCAAGCATATGCCACTTAAAACTTCACCTCCCCCCATGAGATGTCTTATATAGTACAGAAACTTGCAGGAGTCCTCCCATCAAACATCCATGACCAAAGGTGAGGAAAATCCAGAATAAGTGGCAGATGATGGAGATGATGAATATCAAAGACTTAGGACCAGTTACAGCCAGATTATTTCGTAAATCTTACATTACTAAGTGTTTTAAAGAGACCCAGTTTGCCTCTTGCCTGCACTTTTATTCTGTACATGCAAGCTTGAGTTAACACCTCAGGAGGAAAATCTCGACAAGAGGGAAAAGGCCCTGGTGGATAAATACTTATCAAGGTCAATCTTCAGGTTGATAATTCTGAGAAGCATCTTACTTGCTGAAGCTCCTAAACAGGAGTTAAACACCAGTTGGCTTCAGTGTTGACTTCGGGATTCACTCTTATAGTAGCTTTTCATTATCTTTTTTTTCTTCATTTATTCTCAGGCTCTGGTTTCATGTGGGTCCCTAAAACCACCAAATATAAAAATCAGTAGGCTATAGCCAATATTGAGGCAATAGACGATATTGAATAAAGGTAAATTTATGAGCAATGCAAGCTAACAGTGAGTGTATGCAGTTGCTAATTGTTTTGGTACCCAGTGCAACCTTTTCAAATGGTCTTATCTCTAGGCACCTTCCAACCTAGAATGTTTATACTTCCAGTTTAACTCTATTCCTAATTTAATATCATCAAACATTTTCATTGCTAAAAATAAAGATTCTACACTTAAACTGTTTAATTGACTTCCATTTGCAAGTCATGTACTTATGACTTTGGACCATATAAATGTCAAGATTTTTATCAGACTGGTTGAACTGGAAAAAGCAGTTTTGTTGTCCAAAAAAAGTGACATTGACAGTCTTTTCCCACCCTGAATGATATGAGAACAACTTTATAGAGAATTTTCCCAGATATGCAAATTTCTTTGGAACTTTTCAAGAAGTGTGAGTATCAAATTAGTATTGAGATATATATCCCCACATATTTAGCCTATTTGATAAGCCTATAACATTAAAAGTAAACAAATAAAACATAGTGAAATTCAGAGTGAAAATATTAGAGCTACTCAGCAAATTTTAAATCACTGGGTTATATTTGTTTGTTTGCTTTTTCTCTTTGAGTATTTCAGAGATTAGAGGAAGAAAGGAAAATTGATATTTTCACACATTTTCTGTTATTGAAGAAAATAATGGTATTACAGACCATGAAAAATGATTTTCATATGGATGATTTTTATGGTGATACTTGATGAGATTTGAGAGCCTAATGCTGAGTTATTACACAGTAAATTCCATGGAAAATGCATTGAATTGTGAGACTATAAATGGACCATATTTAGCAGGCAAGGCAGTCATCATATCCACATTATTTTCATACAGTGCATATTCCATCATGCTTTGGAAGCCACATTTAAAATGCAGAGCAGAAATGAGATATAATATTTGGAAGCAGTAAAAGACCTTTATACAATTTAGTCATTAGATTTCTGGTCTATTTAAAGGAACATGACTGTATTTTATAACAAGAATTATTACTTCCAGTAGAATTTACAGTTATAAAATCTGTGCCAATTATAGAGTTAAAATTGTATCAATTCAAATAGAATCAAAATTTTAAAAAGCACTAGAAATATATATGGGTTTATTAGTATGAAAATGTTAAGGTTTGCTTAGCCACAGTGTTATCATCTTTTGTTTCTTCACGTTCCTGGATAAAGCAACTTTTGTAATCATGTGTTTTATTTAATAGGTAACAAGTATATTTGGGGAGAAATTTAGGATGTTTTTTTACGTTGAGTTGTATCATACTTAATGCCATTGAAATGCAGAAATACAGTTTAAAATTTTAAAAAATGGTTTTTCTAGCTAAGTTGTTCAAAAATACAGTTAGTCTAATAGTTTATATTGAAATATATTCAGAACAAATACTACTCTGGGGGATTTCATACCAACATTAGAGAAGAGGTTATTTCCAATACATATATCTGCTATTCTCATTTTTATTAAGAACTCTGATGAATGTATCTAACTGTATATTTGCCATTTCTAATTCGATATATAATAGACATATAAAAATTAACATGGCCAAAACAGAACTTGATTATTCCCTAACCTGCCAGTCCCGTAGTCACCCCATTTTAACAAATAGTGTCACTGGAGAGTCTCCTAATTGAATCAAAACCAGATGAGATATCTCTGATTAAATTCTTTTATTAGCCAGTATTCATTCTGTCTTCAAACCTTTATGATAAAAACTGTCAACAACTAAGTATAGCAGGAATGTATCTCAGCATAATAAAGACCATATCTGATATGTCCACAGCTGACATCATACCCCATGTGGAAAAGCTGAAAGCTTTTCTTCTAAGATCAGGAACAAAACAATAATGTTCATTCTTGCTACTTTCATTCCAACATAGTACTGGAAGTCCTAGCCAGAGCAGTTAGGCAAGAAAAAGAAATAAAATGTATCCAAATCAGAAAGAAAGAAGTACAGTTGTCTTTGTTTACAGATGACATGGTATTACATATAGAAAACCCTAAAGTTTCTACCAAAAACCTTTTAAAACTAATAAATCCAGTAAAATTGAAGGATATAAAATCAATATACAAAAGTCTGTTTTTTTCCTATACACTAATAATGATCTATCAGAAAGAAAAATTCTGATCTTTCAGGAGGGTAAATTAAGAAAAACAGTACCATTCACAATAGCATAAAAAATCAAAATAGCCAATAACTTAAAATTTAACTGAGGTGAAAATCCTGTGCCCTGAAAATTATGACATTAATGGAAGATATTGAAGAAGACAAAAATAAATGGAACGATACTTCATGATCATGGATGAAAAAAACAGTATTGTTAAAATGTCCATACTACAAAGCAATCTCCAGATGCAGTGAAACTGCTGCCAAAATTCCGAGTGGTATTTTTCTCAGAAATAGAACAAAAATCCTGAAATTTGAATGGGACCATAAAAGTATGCAAATAGCTAAAGCAGTTCTGAGAAAGAAGAGCCAAGTTGGGAGCATCACGCTCCCTGAAACCCAAGTGTATTGCAAAGCTGTAGTTATCAAAGCTGTCTAAAATTGGTATAAAAACAGATACACAGAGTAATGGAACAGAACAAAGAGTCCAGAAATAAACTCACACCTATATGGTTATTTAATTTACGACAACAGAGTTAAGAATATACAATGGAAAAAGGAAAATCTCTTCAATAAATGGTTTTGGGAAAACTGGACAGCCACATTTGAAAGAATGAAATTAGATCCCATCATACACCATACACAAAAATAAATCCAAAGTGTACTAAATAAAGACTTGAACATAAGACCTGAAATCATAAAACTTCTAGAAGAAAATAGTGGGTACGCCTTTTGACATCAGTCCTGGAAATGCTTTTTTGGATTTGACACCAAAAGCAAAGGCAAAAAAGCAAAAATAAACAAGAAGGACTACATCAAACTGAAAAGTTTCTGCACAGCAAATAGAGCTATCAACAAAATGAAAAGTAAACCTACAGAATGGGAAAAAATACTTGCAAACCATATGTCCAGTAAGGGGTTAGTGTTCAAAATACATAAGGAACTCATACAGCTCAATAGCAAAAACAGTCTGACTAAAAAATGTAGAGGAGGAATAATTTTTTTTTAAAAAGATGTACAAATGGCCAACAAGTACATGGAAAGTTTCTCAGTATCATCAGTCAACAGGGAAATGCAAGCCAAAACCACAGTGTGTATCTCACTTCTGTTGAATGGCTATCAAAAAGGCAAGAGATAACAAGTGTTGGTGAGGCTGTGGGAAAAAGGACAACTTTGTGCATTGTGCATGGGAATGTAAATTGGGGCAGGCAAAATGGGGCAGTATAGAGAGTCCTCAAAAACCTAAAAGTAGAATTACCATATTTTCTAGCAATGCCATTTCTGGGTAGAAGTCCAGAGGAAATGGAAATAGAGTCTCAGAGGTATTTGAACTCCTATGTTCATTGCAGCATTATTCACAATACCAAGATACAGATACAACCTAAGTTTCTATCAGTGGATAAATGGATAAAGAAAGTGAAGAAGATGTGGAATGTATACACACACACACACACACACACACACACACAAAATGCAATATTATTCAACCATGAGAATGAAGGAAATCCAGCCATTTGTGACATGGGTGAATCTTGAGGGCATTATGCTAAGTGAAAAAATCAGACATAGAAAAACAAATACTGTATAATATCACTTACATGTGGAATATAAAAAAGCTTAACTTACAAAAACAGAGACTAGAATTAGAATTGGGGGACATGAGAAGATAATTGGTTAAAGATCACAAACTTCCAGTTTAAGATGAATTAGTTCTGGGATCTTACGTTCAACATGGTGATTATAGTTAGTAATACTGTATTCTATACTTGAAAGTTGTTAAAGAGAGCAGATCTTAAATGTTCTCACCACAAAAATGAAATTATAATTTTGTGACATGATGGAGGTGTTTAGCTAATGTTATGGTGGTAATCATTTGCAATATATAATCAACATATACACACACCTTAGGCTAACAGAATGTTATTTTTCAATTATATCTCAATAAAGCTAGGATAAATACTTTATGATATATTAATGTTTATTAAAATGATGCATCCCAATTTTTACAGCCTTATCTGACCTCTGTATTTTATCAATTAATTAAGGAGGCACTCTGAGAAAGAAAACTTGTTTGTATTACATACCCTGTATCCCTAGTGTATAATAGGTATGTACAAATATTTGTAGATAGAGTTTATGAATACATTTTTGTATAGCTTCTATCCTCATTAAATTCCTTCCTTCATAGAAAATAATTCTATTATGTCTCATGGTATGGAAGACTGTTCACTAAGAAATATTAAATTTCGGGATGCCTGGGTGGCTTCGAGGTTTAAGCATCTGCCTTTAGCTCAGGTCATGATCCCAGAGTCCTGGGATCAAGTCCCACATCAGGCTCTTTGCTCAGTGGGGAGCCTACTTCTTCTGCCTGCTGCTCCCCCTGCTTGTGCTCTCTCTCTCTCTTTCTTTCGATCTCTGACAAATAAATAAATAAAATCATTTAAAAAAAGGAATACTAAATTTCTGGGTGCCTGAGCGGCTCAGTCAGTTAAGCATCTTCCTTCAGCCCAGGTCATGATCTTGGGGTCCTGGGATGGAGCCCAAGTCAGGCTCCCTGCTCATCAGGGAGTCTGCTTCTTTCTCTCCCTCTGCCCATCTTCCCTGCTTGTGTACTGTCCTGCTTTCTCTCATTCTCTCTCTCTCTCTCTCTCAAATAAATAAATACATAAATAAATGGAATCTTAAAAAAAACACAGAAATACTAAATTTCTTTGTATTCCTAGTACTCAAAGTGATACTCAGTGTATTGAAAGATAAAATAAATTTTTGGTTTTTAAGTTAATTAAATTTAAAAAATGTTACTCTAGTTTAATAAAGATGATCAAAACACCACTAGTGTATCATTGCTTCCATTTGTTTACACACTTGAGAAAAAAAAAACTATTTTTTTGAGATGTAAAAGGCATAATTGTCAAGATTCATGAGTTAATTAAGCTGGCACTAATTCAAATATGTATCTGTATCCATAAAATTCTAATTCATAATTCATGTATGAAAGTTAAATTTTTAATTCAAATTCATAAATTGATATAGAGGTTATAATATTTATAAGATTTTTTTTCTAATTCAGACAAAATTCTGACTCTGGTATAGATAAGACCATAGGCAATGGGAAACTGAATTTTCTTTCAGTAATAACAAAGATATCACTTGCCTGGCCCCTGTTTTCAGTAGGGAGATGGTAAGTATTCTTTGTCCACATTGTAGAATTTAATATTTCAGTAGGTTAGGTTATACATGACATTATCTAAAAATTCATAAAATGAATTAATTGTTGGGAAGAATAGCTTGAAGATGAAGATAAATTAATATTTGTTTTAGAGTTGTATGTGAGATACACACACACACATAAAATACTTACATAAGGTATTGGTGTATCTTTTATTTATCTTCAACCATGTTAAGACTTCAATTGTGTTTTGTTTCTTAGCACAGATTGCCATGCTAATCATAATATGTTGCTCTCAAATGTATAACTTTGTTTGTATAGGGATGGAGTGTTGTTAATGCAACATAAATCCTATCATGAATGGAAATTTTTTCCAAAATATCTAAAATGCAAACGAGGTCAGAACTGAAGAAATAAAGACTGTCCTAGGAAGGCAGAACCTCTTACATTTTAATATAGTTGTTAAAATCAGATTTCCTTAGGAGTGTTTTTATAAACAAAATACTTTGTATGCAGTTGGAATGTCATAAAATGTTAAAATGATTTAATCTCCAAATCAATTATTTGTTATAACAGAGTCACATGCCATTCATTACTTGCAGAGTAATGAGTACTTTTGAAGTTAAATGCTTAAAATACCAAAAAGAGAAAGATAGTTTGAAATTTAGATATGAAGAGAGGTCAAAGGAGAACAAAAGGATCGAGGCATAAAACCTCATCCAGGGATCAGACTCTGGGGAAATAGGTAACAGCCGAACATAACAACATTAGGAGGCTGTGAAGTGGGAACTGTTAATGTCTTTTCTCGCTTAGCATGCTTTCCTTCCTCTAAATAACCCAGGATCTCTTAACTTCCAGTGGAGGCCTTTCAATGCTACGACATTAGAAGGACACATATTATGGCTTGCTTTGACTTTAGATAGAGCATTATATAACATTATGAATCAAATGACAATGAATATGCCATGATCCATAAAAGTATGCTTTTGTTAATTTTCTGCCTCTAAATTTTAAATAATCAAATAAATGGACAGAAGCCCTTCAAATACTACCTCTGTATGTTACTCATTAATTTTTTCATCTTTCCTGAACAGAATACATCTTCCATCTTTGTACCAAGCTAGTACTTGGACTGTTTCTTTGGCAAATATCTTTCTTTTGCATTTATTTACTTATGTAATTCTTTCATTTTGCAATTAGGCAATAAGTCCTCTAAGGTCTTCATATTAAGCATTTTCTCTCCATATTATGTCCTGTGTTTAGCAATTGCTCAGGAAATACATCTGTTTAGTCATATTGCTTAAATAAGATTTAAACTGTAAGAGTTTTAAACAGTGTAAATATATTAATATTTTCATTATTTAACTTGCCTTGATACTCATGAATACCAGAAAAGAAAAATTTACCATGATTACAACTATTTTCTAAACAACTATCATTTTGATTTTAATTAGTATGATAAATGTAAGCGGCAGACATATCCATTTGTCATATAACATTATTATTTACATTTTTATAATTAAGGTGAATAAGAGACAGAGTCAGATTTGTATTTCTTTTTTTTTTTTTTTTTAAGATTTTATTTATTTGGGGCACCTGGGTGGCTCAGTGGGTTAAAGCCTCTGCCTTTGGCCCGGGTCGTGATCCCAGGGTCCTGGGATCGAGCCCCATGTGGGGCTCTCTGTGATTTCTGTCTGTCAAATAAATAAATAAAATCTTTAAAAAAAAAAGATTTTATTTATTTATTTGACAGAGATCACAAGTAGGCAGAGAGGCAGGCAGAG